>NC_069507.1:107698988-107816488 GCF_027579735.1 Bombina bombina
GATGCATAGAGGTAGACGTAGATGCATAGAGGTAGACGTAGATGCATAGAGGTAGACGTAGATGCATAGAGGTAGACGTAGATGCATAGAGGTAGACGTAGATGCATAGAGGTAGACGTAGATGCATAGAGGTAGACGTAGATGCATAGAGGTAGACGTAGATGCATAGAGGTAGACGTAGATGCATAGAGGTAGACGTAGATGCATAGAGGTAGACGTAGATGCATAGAGGTAGACGTAGATGCATAGAGGTAGACGTAGATGCATAGAGGTAGACGTAGATGCATAGAGGTAGACGTAGATGCATAGAGGTAGACGTAGATGCATAGAGGTAGACGTAGATGCATAGAGGTAGACGGAGATGCATAGAGGTAGAGGGAGATGCATAGAGGTAGAGGGAGATGCATAGAGGTAGAGGGAGATACATTCAACAAATTAGGGAGCGCCTCAGCTAAAATACAATGCTAGTAACATTCAATTAGTGCAATGCGTATAGCAGCAATACATGTGACAGGATAATGAAAAAGGTCCATCAATAGTAACTCAACTTAGATAGAAATATTCAGTCCTTCAAAAAAGAGTATACTTAGTCCTCTTTTGACTCTGTGATCCCTGTGTTACTGATATGCAGCTCCTTCTTGGCTTAGATTGTCTGTGCACTTTGTTGTGCTCCATTTGTTCTGTTTTTTCAGATCGTTTGGGAGACATAGATACTTATAGGTAGATACATACAGTAGATAGACGTAGATACATAGATATAGGTAGACGGAGAGGCAGGGTAGGTAGCCGTAGAGGCACGGACAGACTAACATTGACAGACACACAGACATCGAGGGAGAGATAAAGATATGACTGATAGGGATACAAAGATAAACACTTTTTTTTTTTCTTTTTTAACGATGCTAAGCTTTATTTGAGAAAAGTCACATATTCCCAGAACACTCTCCTGTTTACGTTTTATTCAGAATTTCCTGATTTTAGTTGCTCATATGCTTAAAATTTATAGTAGAACTATTCTAGGAGGCTAATAGTCACTAAATTTCCACTCCCGTTCTCTTGGCATGACTATCTGGGATTTCCCAATTGCCAAGCTTGGTTACTTCAACTTAAGATCCTTGGACTCAAGAGGAATAAAAGAAAGAAATTTCTCATGACCTTTCACTTATCAGAGGTTCCTCAGTTCATAGCCATATCCTTTACTTGCCTGTGGGTCAGAGAAAATGTTGTAAATGCTAATCCCAGCATTTACATATACAGGGATATGTTTATTGTACGGTAACAAAGCATTATTAGGGAAACATCTAGTGAACATTTAAAATATATAACTGTTTTCTTTAAAAAAACAAAAAAAAAAAACAATAAATGTCAGTGGTTTACTTTAAGGGTAGAGGTCACTTTGCTTTATCATTTTAATCTGGGGGAAGACGACAAATACCTAATTCTTTTTGGGAAGTGTGAGAAATGACCACACCAAAAACTCTGTATACTGTCCCAGTAATACTTTCTTTACTGGTACAAGAGAGGGCTGTATTTCATTGTGTAGAAATGCCACAGTGCAGTGTACTTTAAGAGACAATTTTTAAAGGACAAATAAATCCGGGGCTGTTGTTGCTGATTGGTTGTTAAATTCACCCACCAATAACAAGTGCTGCCCAGAGTTCTAAACAAACAATTGACTGGCCCCTTAGCTTAGATGCTTTCTTTTTCAAATAAAGATAGCAAGAGAACGAAGAAAAATTGATAATAGGAGTAAATTAGAAAGTTGCTTAAAACTGCACGCTCTATCTGAATCACAAAAGAAAAACATTGGGTTCAGTTTACCTTTAACAAGTGCATAATTAAAAGACAAATTAATGACACTCACTCTGAATTTCAATTTGCTGGCCCCCCTGTATCATGTGACAGCCATCAGCCAATCACAAACTAGTATACGTACACCCTATGAACTTGCGCACATGCTCAGTAGGACCTAGTGCATCAAAAAGTGTGTGTATATAACAAGAATGTGCAAAATGTAAAAATAAAAGTAAATTGGAAAGTCGTTTTAAAACTGCTGCTCTGAGTCATCTAAGTATAAACATATACGTTACATCTGCACTCAAACTATGAGTTTGTCATAGATATTTCACAACATTTTCAATAGCTCTATCTTTTGTTTTTATCACTTGAACTAGTTTATATACTTGGTATAAGAATTCATTTTAAATTCCCTGTCACATGCAAGATGTCGAACACAATCAAACTTTACTGTTCTACTTTAAAAATGAGACAACGGAACATTATAAATAACCTCAAAAGATCTGCTCACACTTAAATTTTGGTAACACCACAGCTGAACTATTCCAGTGCATTCTGCTTTTGTAGTATACTATATTCTGATGAAAGAAAGCTGCCACAAGGTTAACTAAAAAGACAAATGTTTGTCACATGATACTCATCCTCTATTTCCAACACTGGTTTGTCAGTAGATTGGCAAATGCATTTTGGGTTTACTATAGAGCTCAACCGCAGTCATCAAGTACCCCCAACAGGCCAGGTTTTCATTATAGCTGAACTAGTGCACAGGTGAAATAATCAGCTGATGGGTGAGAGCAGGTTAGTAACCACAGTGTTACTAATCAGCTGATTACTTCACCTGTGCACTAGTTCAGCTATAATGAAAACCTGGCCTTTTGGGGGTACTTGAGGACAAACAAACATCCACATTGCTACGTCTTTGTGAATTTCTCCCCAGAACCGTATGATGTCTTGTTTTCCCAATATTTCAATTGAAGAAGCGTCAACACATGTTTATTCACAGAATTCTTGAAAGGTGCATTGCATTTTCTAACCATTTATAGAGTTCCCAGTGATCCATTTTATACCTTCTGGTTGTAGTAAATTGTTTAAAAATAACTACCTTCTCTTTTATTTTGTCACCTAAAAAGAGCCTTTATGTAGCTACTGCAGTGTTCGACCAATCAGTCGGTGAAGAAGGGCTTCTTAGTCCAAAATGTTTATAGATTGTCTTTCCAACACTGCTACATTGGAACATTTATAGTGTTTTTATATTGGTTATCATGTTTTGATATGTTAAAAATATAGCAAGCTACTTATTTTCATGCAAAATGATCTCTTAGAAATGCTCACTGTAGCCACTGCCCTCAGGGAGATTGAGAGCTGACGTGTTGAGAACTTAATTTGTATTCTGCCTCTTCTGAGCATGGGCATAACATTCTTCAGTGTGTCTAGCTTTCACTAAATTGTAAACCAGCTCAGGTTACTCTAGAAGATTCATGACATCAAGATAGATATGTCTTCCTGTCGAGACCCATCCCCCTAGTGCGGCTGTACAGGAAGTAATGGACGCTGCACAAATTTAGTTAAAAAAATAACTAAATACAATTTAAAAACCTTTAAAATGTATAATACATATTGCAATTATATATAATCCACTGCTTGGTGTTTCCCCCCCCCCCCCCCCTAATGAAACAGGCGGTTTTATATCCTCTTTAAAGATTTTGGGCAAAAAGTGACTTTTTATTTAAGATTTTCTTCATTGCACTTTATCTGATTGTGAGGAAACAGTCTGGTTTTGTGTCTTTTACCTTACTGCTGTGGTGGCGGCAGCAGGTACTACCTGTATTTAAAATTTCAATACTGTAGTATTGGGTATAGAAAAGTTATGTAAACAAAGGCAGGAACATAAATCTACCTCCCAAGTGAGTGGGGTGGAAGAGAGAGCCATTTGAAATAGTGTTCCTGCATCACATTCAGACACGACAAACTTTTGATAGCTGATTGCCTGAGTACATTGTTCCTTTAACACATTTGTGTGTCTTTTAATGAATAATTTCTATTTCTGTTTTTCAATTGTTAAGTTCTAGAACCAGCTTTTGTGTTGCTTTTATACGTGTGACAAAAATGACTTAATTGTCTTATGATAAATTGATTTAATTCAAACAAAGACAAGATGTAGTTTTCCAGGATCAGGTTCTCCAAACAGCTTGAACCCCCGCCTTATGCTTTTTTTTATGAGAAGTCTTTTAAAACACATAAATATTACATTTTGCAATGAATTTCTGCATATAAACTCCCTGTCTTTCTTTCAGGCCATACGAACGATGACACTGCAATAGCGCTTCAGTGTTTGGATGTGATGCTCACTAAGCGCAGGAAACAAGTGTCACACCAGCGAGCTCTTGCTTTTGTAAAGCGACTCTCAACATTGGCTCTGCATGTCCTTCCAAATTCTGCTATTGGGATCTTGTCTGCTAATAGAGGAGTAATGCAGGTAATAACCGGCCTCTGGTTTATTCTGTAGCTAATAGAGGGATAATGCAGGTAATAACCGGCCTCTGGTTTATTCTGTAGCTAATAGAGGGATAATGCTGGTAATAACCGGCCTCTGGTTTATTCTGTAGCTAATAGAGCGATAATGCAGCTAATAACCGGCCCCTGGTTTATTCTGTAGCTAATAGAGCGATAATGCAGGTAATAACCGGCCTCTGGTTTATTCTGTAGCTAATAGAGGAGTAATGCAGGTAATAACCGGCCTCTAGTTTATTCTGTAGCTAATAGAGCAATAATGCAGGTAATAACCAGCCCCTGGTTTTATTCTGTAGCTAATAGAGCGATAATCCAGGTAATAACCGGCCTCTGGTTTATTCTGTAGCTAATAGAGCGATAATGCAGGTAATAACCGGCCTCTGGTTTATTCTGTAGCTAATAGAGGGATAATGCAGGTAATAACCGGCCTCTGGTTTATTCTGTAGCTAATAGAGGGATAATGCAGGTAATAACCGGCCTCTGGTTTATTCTGTAGCTAATAGAGCGATAATGCAGCTAATAACCGGCCCCTGGTTTATTCTGTAGCTAATAGAGCGATAATGCAGGTAATAACCGGCCTCTGGTTTATTCTGTAGCTAATAGAGGAGTAATGCAGGTAATAACCGGCCTCTAGTTTATTCTGTAGCTAATAGAGCAATAATGCAGGTAATAACCAGCCCCTGGTTTTATTCTGTAGATAATAGAGCGATAATCCAGGTAATAACCGGCCTCTGGTTTATTCTGTAGCTAATAGAGCGATAATGCAGGTAATAACCGGCCCCTGGTTTATTCTGTAGCTAATAGAGCGATAATGCAGGTTATAACCGGCCTCTGGTTTATTCTGTAGCTAATAGAGGAATAATGCAGGTAATAACCGGCCTCTAGTTTATTCTGTCCACCCCCGTATCAGTAACCTATATCCTAGGTCAGTGATGGTGAACCTTGGCACTCCAGATGTTTCAGAACTACATTTCAAATGATGTTTGACTGGACTTCAGAGTGCCATCACTGTCCTACGTGATCTTGACAACCTCTAACATTTCTATGAAAAATACAAAAAAGTACAAGCAATAATTAAAAAAATAATAAAATATATATATTTAATATTTTTTTACAATTTTGCCAGATTTTACATTTAAAAAAAAAAAGTTTATAGGGACAATAAAATCAAATTAAACTTACATGATTCAGACAGAACATGCAGTTTTTTAAGAGACTTTACAATTTACTTCCAATATCAAATTGTGCACAATCTTTTTATATGCACACTTTCTGTGGCACCAGCTACTACTGAGCATGTGCAGGAGTTCCCACTGTATACGTATACTAGTCTGTGATTGGCTGATTGCTGTCACATGATACAGGGGCCGGTAAAATGACATTTGTCTGAAAAAATATCTACTGTTCACTTATAATTGAGTAAGTGCAATTGCATTGTCTTTTATTATAAAAGTGCTGATCATAGAGTTCTAATGTATATAATATTGTTTTCTCTGCTTTTTTATTGCACCTTTATACGGTACCATCTTCCAATCTTTAGTAGAGCTATAACAAGCCTGTTCTTAATCGTGCTAATTATACGTCGTCATACAATGGCTAAAAGGACATAAGAGCCAAAATCAAATGTGCTATGGTACTAGAGCCTTTTATTATTGCATTATTTCTTCTGAACACCACCGATAAGCCAATCATAGGCAGCATATTTGCATACACACAAATCACCAGCCACGGTTATCTCAGGAGTTGAAGTTTACTGATACTCTGGAGCCGTGTTTACCTATGTGTTTATTTGTTTACCCCTGTAATAGAATTAGTTATATGAAAGCTATTGTGCAATAAGAATATGATTTAACGCATTAGAGCATTTTATAATTGCTCTTTTATGTCCGTTAAAGACGAATGAAAATCAAAATAAAGTTTCATGATTCAGATAGAGCACTGGTTTTCAAACTTGTCCTCAGACCTCCCTAACAGGCCAGAATTTGACGATATCTGAACTGGAGCACAGGTGAAATAATCAGCTGATTAGTAACCATGTTTATTTTACCTGCTCTCATCCAAAGTAATCCTTAAAACCTGGCCTGTTGGGGAGGCCGAGGACAGGTTTGAAAACCAGTGAGAGAGCGCATGTTATTTTAAGACCACTTTAAATGTTCTACTGGGAGCTAGCTCGTAATTGGTAGCAACACTGATGCCTATTTTAATTGGCTCACGAGATGTGTTCAACTGGCTACTAGTAGTGCATTGCTTCTCTGTAGCTGACTTTAACTATGTGTTTAATCTTGTTGCATGGGTTTAACATTTTAGTTACATGTAATTATAACATGCTCTAACAGCGTTTTCTTTTTGCAGTTTTATGTCGCTCTGAGTTGTATATCAAAGAAAAACAAAAACATTATACATCTGTGATTGCTACGATTATAAATATAATTGTTGGCTTATATGTATGAAATATCTGTGCAAGTGTCAAGTTATATTTTCATGCTCTCAGTTCTTTGGGGTGTAAAGAAAACCAAACAAGTGGGTCAGGTTAGTGTAATAGGAAGTATGAGCGATTTGTGCTAGTTGGTACCTAGACTAGAGGTAAAAGTACTGTTCTCTACAGGACTTGGTGCCAGGCAGGTTGCATTAGGAAGTAGCTGGCTGGGGCAGTGTAATACTTAGCAATATTATAACATTTTCTGTTACATAAGATATCCAAAGCACAAATTAATTGCATCATTTACACAAATCAATTTAATGATAATTTGTGTAACAAAGATTGATTTTTTTTTTTATAGGAGCTAATTGAAGCTTAATATTGGTGTAAAGTTTAGCCGGGTGTCAGTAAACTTAGTTGGGTGCTGTGTCTGTGGACGTTTTGGGGAGAACACCAGTAAATATCATAACAATTTGTTTTTAAAATAATCTAAAGCTGTAACCAATGGGTATATATGACCATATAGGGACATTAAATGCTAGATAGAATTATGTATTCAAAGCAAAGAATCATTTGCCGATGTATGTTTTACATAATTATAGTTGTTTAAAAAATAAGTGTTAAATGTAGAGTCAATAAAGCTGGGAGTCACCATGTTTTAACCTAAGTATCCTTGTGTGTGCTGAGCGTTATAAAAGGGTCACTTGAGTGTGCGACCTTTGTGGGATATAGCGGCACTTAATCTGGAGTCTTTTTTTTTTTTTTTTTTTAATTGGAAAGCAAACCATTTCAGAATTAAATTACAGGAAAAGAACAAAAAAATTAATGAAAGTATATTGCCAAGTTTTTACTTTTTTTAAATGAATTCAATTTATTTTTTATACTGTATATTTGGCATGTGAATTTGGATAATTTGTGAAGATTCGAATGCGGAAGAGGCAGCTGCTCGCGGTATTTGTCTGTTTTCTGAGTCAGATTTCTTCTTGTGAAAACGCAACACACTAAGATCTGTTCAAATCCAGAACTTAGTGTGTTGTACTTTCACAAAAGGGAATCCGGCTCCAAAAAGAGAAGAATAACACAAGTGGCTGCCGCCTTCTGCATTCGGATCATCACAAATGTTTCAAAAACACATGCCTACTATATATCATTAAACATTTTATATTACAGTCTGAAAGTGCTTAAAGGGTTCGTAACCATCCTAAAAACAAATCAGACTGCTCTATATAAAATAGCTTATAACTCCAGCATTTCACTTTGTAGTTTGACTCCTAAAACTGCCCATATGCATGTTCTGCTTTTTTGTTTTCTCTGTCCTTGTCAATGCAGCCTATTGAAAGTCTTATACATGGAGCAATTAAGCTATAACAGGGGCTGCTCCAGGTTTCCATGAGACTTTGAAAGCTTGACGCATGCGCAGAGACTGGTGCTGCGCAGGAAGTCGCATTGCAGTTTTATTGCTGTGCGGATCAATTGCTGGTCTCTGTGCATGCGTTTAGCTTCACAGCCTGGATCAAGAGCGCACTTTACTAGAGTTTGATGGGCGCAGTGTACGACTTCGGATTGGCTTTATTGCCCTTTAGGAAAAAGTGGGGAAAAAAGTAATATATAGATGGGCAGTCAACAGATTCAAACCAGTAAGTGAAATGCTGTAATTTTAAACGGTTTTACAATTTAGATATACCTAGTAGCTATACATTACAATAATATTCTGGGGCAAATAAATATATATGGGGCTTGTTTTTAGGAATAGCTCCTGTCCCTTTAACTTCTTAAGGACACAGCCTCAGTTTGCTCAATTGTTCCTTGACCGAATAATTCTGTCATTGGTCGTTAAGGGGTTAATGTCACTTTAACAGATTCAGGGTGGTTTTAGCACTTTATGCTGTTACAGATTCTCTTTCCTTTTTTTTTGTATCTTTAAGGTATTTCCAAAAACCGATATCCTCCTCGATAATGAATCCCACGGCAGCGGGATCTATCTTCCTGAGCTTCACGAGCCGGAATATTGCAATGCTCAGAATACTGCCCTGTGGGAGCTGCATTTACTACAGGTATATTATTTATTTTATTCTTAAAACTGTCATGTAAACAAGTACTTTGGTAGTCTGTATAGTTTATACAGTAAGTTGTATACAACCTTGGTACGAATGTAAAATATACTTGTCACACGGATGTACAAACTGTTTGATATATTCTGGCTCCTCTGCTCAAAACTCTTTTGCCAGAATTTTAGCAAATTTATTGCTGGATATCTGATTTATTTATTACACAGAATGTACTTTGATTATTTTGGAATGAAGAACATTTGGTGGAGAATGGATTATGGAACAGACCAAAAAGCCTTTAGAAAAATATGTTTAAAAGTTATTGAAGTATTTTCTTTATAGTTAAGGTGTATTTTCATATTGCAATGTTAGCTTGAGGTGTCATAAAACAATATTAATTGCTATTAAAGAGACATCATTTTTTTTTAAATATTTTTATGTGTATAGAATGTATTGACATTTAAAGGGTCACGATTGAAGACTATTTCCCCCTCCCCCCCATAATTCAGTTAGAGCATGCAATTTTATACTACTTTCCAAATTATTTCTATCATCTAATTTGCTTCATTCTTAGTGTCCTTTGTTGAAAAGCATACCTAGGTAGGCTAAGGAGAGGAGATGCACAATGGGAACTAGCTGCTGATTGGTCATATTTACACCTCTTTTCATTGGTTCTCCCGGTGTGTTCAGCTAGCTCCCAGCAGCGCATTGCTGCACCTTTAGCAAAGGATATGCAAGAGAATGGAGCAAATTTGATAATAGAAGTAAATTGGAAAGTTGTTTAAAATTGTATGTTCTATCTGAATCATGAAAGAAAAATGTTGGGTTTCATGTCCCTTTAAGCTTTACATCACAGACACACTGCATATTATACAATTGTTTATTCAGGTAAACTGAAAGAAATGCAGAATGTATTTTTCTAATTATTACTAACCTTTTAATACAATTTCCTGCTTTCATTAACAATGTTTAAAGTTAAAATATTGTGACTTCTAAATATGTATTTACCAAATATATATGCAGTCTTAATTGGAAACTCCTTAACCGTATTCCCAAAAATGACTATAAAGTGACATTTGTGCATTAGCACGTTCTAGCACCCCCCCCCCCCAAAGGTTTTAGGCCTTTATTGTTTTTTGGGTCAGTGTTTAAAATGTTGATTTGTTTTTTCATAACAATTCAAAAGAAAATGGGCTCGCAAAACACTTGCATACAGGTGGATTGAATTGCATGCATCTAATACCATTTTCTCCCTGAGAGAAGGCGGAGAAAAGAAGGGCAGGGGAGAAAAGGGAGGGAAAGGAGAGAAAAAAGTGGGGAGGGAGGACGGAAAGAAGGGAGGGAAAGAAAGGAGTGAAAGAAGGGAGCAAGGGAGGGAGTTGAGAGAGAGGAGGGAGTTGAGGGACGAAATGAGGGAGAGGGGGAAAGAAGAGAGAGAAGAGGAAGGGAGGGAAAGAAGAATACACTTTGAAACAATCACTGCCCTTCACATGCAACAACATACAGTAATTACCATTATTTAAGTAATGAAACTTTTTAAGTGTCCATTTACTATTTACTCTGTGGGTTCATGAATGCAGAGAATGCTAGCTATTAGTAGCTAACATACATTAGCGCTGAGAGTTTATGATTAGACATCACATGAATGCAGAGAAAGCTAGCTATTAGTAGCTAACATACATTAGCGCTGAGAGTTTATGATTAGACATCACATGAATGCAGAGAACGCTAGCTATTAGTAGCTAACATACATTAGCGCTGAGAGTTTATGATTAGACATCACATGAATGCAGAGAAAGCTAGCTATTAGTAGCTAACATACATTAGCGCTGAGAGTTCATGATTAGACATCACATGAATGCAGAGAAAGCTAGCTATTAGTAGCTAACATACATTAGCGCTGAGAGTTTATGATTAGACATCACATGAATGCAGAGAAAGCTAGCTATTAGTAGCTAACATACATTAGCACTGAGTTTATGATTAGACATCACATGAATGCAGAGAACTCTAGCTATTAGTAGCTAACATACATTAGTGCTGAGAGTTTATTATTATACATCACAAGCTGATCTAAGCAGTGCACAGACGCATCCAGTCTGTTAGTTACAAAGACCTGCAATAAGCACTGCGCTCGCAGACCCACCACAGCTGACAAGGGGGAGGCAGCATATCGGCACAAAGTCTTCTCCAGCCTCACCTTGTAAGCATATCCCCGGGCAAGTTTCTCACCAAGAACGTTTCCACTGCAAAAATGCCAGCGGCTCTAAATAAATCAACGGTTTAAAGGAGTGACCTTTAAGGCATGTGCGCTGATTAAGAGCGACCTTAATCAGCGCACGTGCCTTGTCTTCTCTGTAAAAGCCTGCACTTTATCTCTCGCTGTACTGTGTGCTGGCTTTTAGAGAGAGAATAAGGCAGATGTGCTGCCCCCCCAAGTCTGCTGCCATAGGCACCGGCCTTGTTGGACTAGGCCATAATACGCCCCTGTTACTCCTATTATCAATTTTTCTTCATTCTCTTGCTATCTTTATTTGAAAAAGGCATCTAAGGTTTAAAAGATTGTATCCTTTACCAGCAAAATCTATAGAGTTTTGGAAAAAGATCCCCAAAGTTGATGGGGCTATTTCTACTCTTGCTAAACGTACCACTATTCCTATGGAAGATAGCACTTCCTTTAAGGATCCTTTAGATAGGAAGCTTGAATCTTATCTAAGGAAGGCCTATTTATATTCAGGTCATCTTCTCAGACCTGCTATTTCTTTGGGTGATGTTGCGGCTGCATCAACTTTCTGGTTGGAAAATTTAGCGCAACGTGAATTGGATTTTGACATATCTAGCATTGTTCGCTTACTGCAACATGCTAATTATTTTATTTCAACTATCACTGGAGGAAAAGGAGTTTTTTTGCCTCAGGATAATAAACCTAAGGGTAAATCTAAGGCTTCTAACCGTTTTCGTTCCTTTCGTCAGAATAAGGAACAAAAACTCAATCCTCTTCCCAAGGAATCTGCTTCCAGTTGGAAGCCTTCCTCAAATTGGAATAAATCCAAGCCATTTAGGAAACCAAAGTCTGCCCCTAATTCCGCATGAAGGTGCGGCCCTCATTCCAGCTCAGCTGGTAGGGGGCAGATTAAGGTTTTTCAAGGATTTTTGGATAAAATCTGTCCAAAAATCATTGGATTCAGAGCATTGTCTCTCAAGGGTATCGAATAGGATTCAAAGTAAGACCTCCTGTGAGAAGATTTTTTCTCTCACGCATCCCTGTAAATCCAGTAAAAACTCAGGCTTTTCTGAAGTGTGTTTCAGACCTGGAGTCTTCAGGGGTAATCATACCAGTTCCTCCTCAGGAACAAGGTTTGGGGTTTTATTCAAACCTATTCATTGTACCAAAGAAAGAAAATTTGTTCAGACCAGTTCTGGATCTGAAAATTTTGAATCGTTATGTAAGAGTACCAACTTTCAAGATGGTGACTATAAGGACTATTCTGCCTTTTGTTCAGCAAGGACATTATATGTCCACAATAGACTTGCAGGATGCATACCTTCATATTCCGATTCATCCAGAACACTATCAGTTTCTGAGATTCTCTTTTCTAGACAAGCATTACCAATTTGTTGCTCTTCCATTTGGCCTAACAACAGCTCCAAGAATCTTTTCAAAGGTTCTGGGTGCCCTACTATCTGTAATCAGAGAACAGGGTATTGCAGTGTTTCCTTATTTGGACGATATCTTGGTACTAGCTCAGTCTTTACATACTGCAGAATCTCACACGAATCAACTAGTGTTGTTTCTTCGGAAACATGGTTGGAGGATCAATTTACCAAAAAGTTTCTTGATTCCTCAGACAAGGGTCACCTTTTTAGGCTTCCAGATAGATTCAGTGTCCATGACTCTGTCTCTAACAGACAAGAGACGTTTAAAATTGGTTGCAGCATGCCGGCTCCTTCAGTCTCAGTCATTCCCTTCAGTGGCTATGTGCATGAAAGTTTTAGGTCTCATGACTGCAGCATCGGACGCAACCCCCTTTGCTCGTTTTCACATGAGACCTCTACAGCTTTAGAAAAGTGTTTAAGCAGAGCGCTGGTTTATAAACAGGATACCACACAACTTACAAATAAGAAAAGATCCTTCTATATTTTCAAAAATGTAGTAAGAATTATGGTAATAGTAAGTGCGCTAAAAGAAAGCTAAAGGTATCCAATATTATCCAGTATTAAAAAGAGTTATAAATATATGTATAAAAGTGAAAAGTGTGATAAATGTGTATAATTCACAGTCAAAAATGGGGGTGTGAGGGGAAAAAAGGGGGTCTAAGCAAAAAAATGACAGTGTCCGCAAAAAATAAGTGATTTGTATCTTGGGAAGAACTGATGTAATCTTCTAATCAATGGTGTGCTATATAATCAAAATATGTGACAATAAGTGATGTGTCTATATATTGGTGTAATAATATCAAACTTTAGATAGTGTATGTGGGAAAAAAACAATACGTTAATTTGTAACGAAACGTTATTTTGTAACGAAAAAACTATAATATCTAAAAAATTAAGCAGCCTAAATCATATATCAAAAATATTTATTTATCCACACTCACAAACAAATAAAAGGGGACGTCTCCCCTAATAAAAAGTAATAAAAGCAGATTTAAGCAAGTAGAAATTCAAATCTAAAAAAGCAGACTTTGCTAAGAAAATGTGTTAAAAAATCCACAGTATTGTGCAGAGAGAGACAGTTCCTTATAGCATCCGAACCTTTCGTTGTTACTTTATAGGTAGATTTTACTGACCAAGTTCAGGATTTAGAAAAAGTGTAGGCTCCTTATAGTACTATACAGTCATTCAACTTTATTGGACTTATTGCTTTAGGATACTTTCTACTTACTTCACCACCCGTGTGGCAACGATATCACCTGTACAGCTCCAAGTATCCAAACTGAGTCAGTGCGCCGCGTGTATCTCGGCGTCTGACGTCATCGGCAAAATTCAGCCGCTGTCACCGTAATAGTTGGCTTTTCTGTATATTATAATCCTAGGTGGTTTTGGACATAATCACTTCTTATGTTTCCAACAGAGATAGTTCCCTGCACTTAGTGCTAATTGCACGCAGGAAAAAGGTGGATGTTGAGAAATGTAAATAACCCGGGTTAATAAGTCAAGTTGAGAAAATCCTTAAGTATAGAATGTCCTCATTCAAGCAGTAATGTCAGATAACACAGCCACTCAGATCAACGCGTTTCGCTCGCCAGGGAGCTTTTTCAAGATGGAAAAAGCTCCCTGGCGAGCGAAACGCGTTGATCTGAGTGGCTGTGTTATCTGACATTACTGCTTGAATGAGGACATTCTATACTTAAGGATTTTCTCAACTTGACTTATTAACCCGGGTTATTTACATTTCTCAACATCCACCTTTTTCCTGCGTGCAATTAGCACTAAGTGCAGGGAACTATCTCTGTTGGAAACATAAGAAGTGATTATCTCCAAAACCACCTAGGATTATAATATACAGAAAAGCCAACTATTACGGTGACAGCGGCTGAATTTTGCCGATGACGTCAGACGCCGAGATACACGCGGCGCACTGACTCAGTTTGGATACTTGGAGCTGTACAGGTGATATTGTTGCCACACGGGTGGTGAAGTAAGTAGAAAGTATCCTAAAGCAATAAGTCCAATAAAGTTGAATGACTGTATAGTACTATAAGGAGCCTACACTTTTTCTAAATCCTGAACTTGGTCAGTAAAATCTACCTATAAAGTAACAACGAAAGGTTCGGATGCTATAAGGAACTGTCTCTCTCTGCACAATACTGTGGATTTTTTAACACATTTTCTTAGCAAAGTCTGCTTTTTTAGATTTGAATTTCTACTTGCTTAAATCTGCTTTTATTACTTTTTATTAGGGGAGACGTCCCCTTTTATTTGTTTGTGAGTGTGGATAAATAAATATTTTTGATATATGATTTAGGCTGCTTAATTTTTTAGATATTATAGTTTTTTCGTTACAAAATAACGTTTCGTTACAAATTAACGTATTGTTTTTTTCCCACATACACTATCTAAAGTTTGATATTATTACACCAATATATAGACACATCACTTATTGTCACATATTTTGATTATATAGCACACCATTGATTAGAAGATTACATCAGTTCTTCCCAAGATACAAATCACTTATTTTTTGCGGACACTGTTATTTTTTTTTTTCTTAGACCCCCTTTTTTCCCCTCACACCCCCATTTTTGACTGTGAATTATACACATTTATCACACTTTTCAATTTTATACATATATTTATAACTCTTTTTAATACTGGATAATATTGGATACCTTTAGCTTTCTTTTAGCGCACTTACTATTACCATAATTCTTACCTCTACAGCTTTGTATGCTGAATCAATGGTGCAGGGATTATACAAAGATATCACAATTAATATCCTTGAATCCCAATGTACGACACTCTCTGACATGGTGGATCGATCACCATCATTTGGTTCAAGGGGCTTCTTTTGTTCGCCCAACCTGGACTGTGATCACAACAGATGCGAGTCTTTCAGGTTGGGGAGCTGTTTAGGGATCTCTGACAGCACAAGGGGTTTGGAAATCTCAAGAGGCGAGATTACCAATAAATATTTTAGAACTCCGTGCAATTCTCAGGGCTCTTCAGTTCTGGCCTCTGCTAAAGAGAGAACCGTTCATTTGTTTTCAGACAGACAATATCACAACTGTGGCTTATGTCAATCATCAGGGTGGGACTCACAGTCCCCAAGCTATGAAAGAAGTATCTCGGATACTTGCCTGGGCGGAATCCAGCTCCTGTCTAATCTCTGCGGTGCATATCCCAGGCGTAGACAATTGGGAGGCGGATTATCTCAGCCGCCAGACTTTACATCCAGGGGAGTGGTCTCTCCATCCAGATGTGTTTTCTCAGATTGTTCAGATGTGGGGGCTTCCAGAGATAGATCTCATGGCATCTCATCTAAACAAGAAACTTCCCAGATACCTGTCCAGGTCCAGGGATGTTCAGGCGGAAGCAGTGGATGCGCTGACACTTCCTTGGTGTTATCGACCTGCTTACATCTTCCCGCCTCTAGTTCTCCTTCCAAGAGTGATCTCCAAAATCATCATGGAACAGTCTTTTGTGTTGCTGGTGGCTCCAGCATGGCCACACAGGTTTTGGTATGCGGATCTGGTTCGGATGTCCAGTTGCCCGCCTTGGCCACTTCCGTTACGGGCGGACCTACTATCTCAAGGTCCGTTTTTCCATCAGGATCTCAAATCATTAAATTTGAAGGTATGGAAATTGAACGCTTAGTTCTAAGTCATAGAGGTTTCTCTGACTCAGTGATTAATACTATGTTACAAGCTCGTAAATCTGTCTCCTAGAAATATTTATTATAGAGTTTGGAAGACTTACATTTCATGGTGTTCTTCTCTAAATTCTCCTGGCATTCTTTTAGAATTCCTAGAATTTTACAGTTCCTTCAGGATGGTTTGGATAAGGGTTTGTCTGCAAGTTCCTTGAAAGGACAAATCTCCGCTCTTTCTGTTTTATTTCACAGAAAGATTGCTATACTTCCTGATATTCACTGTTTTGTACAGGCTTTAGTTCGTATTAAGCCTGTGATTAAATCAATTTCTCCTCCTTGGAGTCTTAATTTGGTTCTTTACAGGCTCCTCCATTTGAGCCTATGCATTCTTTGGACATTAAACTACTTTCCTGGAAAGTGTTGTTCCTTTTGGCTATTTCTTCTGTTAGAAGAGTTTCTGAGCTATCTGCTCTTTCTTGTGAGTCTCCTTTTCTGATTTTTCATCAGGATAAGGCAGTTTTGCGGACTTCTTTTCAATTTTTACCTAAGGTTGTGAATTCTAACAACATTAGTAGAGAAATTGTTGTCCCTTCCTTGTGTCCTAATCCTAAGAATTCTTTGGAAAGATCCTTACATTCTTTGGATGTGGTAAGAGCTTTGAAATATTATGTGGAAGCTACTAAAGATTTCAGGAAGACTTCCAGTCTATTTGTTTTATTTTCTGGTCCTAGGAAAGGTCAGAAGGCTTCTGCTATTTCCTTGGCTTCTTGGTTGAAATTTTTGAATCATCAAGCTTATTTGGAGTCGGGTCAGGCCCCCGCCTCAGAGAATTACCGCTCATTCTACTAGATCAGTCTCCACTTCGTGGGCTTTTAAGAATGAAGCTTCAGTTGATCAGATTTGCAAAGCGGCGACTTGGTCTTCTTTGCATACATTTACTAAATTCTACCGTTTTGATGTATTTGCTTCTTCGGAAGCAGTTTTTGGTAGAAAAGTTCTTCAGGCAGCTGTTTCAGTTTGATTCTTCTGCTTTTTGATTTAAGTTTTTTTCTTTCAAAAATGAAAATAAACTTATTTTTTTGGGTTGTGGATTAATTTTTTCAGTGAAATATGGCTGTTTTTATTTTTATTCCCTCCCTCTCTAGTGACTCTTGAGTGGAAGACTCCACATCTTGGGTATTGATATCCCATATGTCACTAGCTCATGGACTCTTGCCAATTACATGAAAGAAAACATAATTTATGTAAGAACTTACCTGATAAATTCATTTCTTTCATATTGGCAAGAGTCCATGAGGCCCACCCTTTTATGGTGGTTATGATTTTTTGTATAAAGCACAATTATTTCCAAATTTCCTTTTGTTGATGCTTTCTACTCCTTTCTTTATCACCCCACTGCTTGGCTATTCGTTAAACTGAATTGTGGGTGTGGTGAGGGGTGTATTTATAGGCATTTTGAGGTTTGGGAAACTTTGCCCCTCCTGGTAGGATTGTATATCCCATACGTCACTAGCTCATGGACTCTTGCCAATATGAAAGAAATGAATTTATCAGGTAAGTTCTTACATAAATTATGTTTTCACCTCTCCCTCCCCACTTTTCTCTTCTCCCTCCCTTCTTTCCCTCCCTTCTTTCCCTCCCTTCTTTCCCTCCCTTCTTTCCCTTCCTTCTTTCTCTCAACTCCCTCACTTGCTCCCTTCTTTCACTCCATTCTTTCCCTCCCCACTTTTCTCTTCTCCCTTCTTTCCCTCCCTTCTTTTTCTCAACTCCCTCCCTTGCTCCTCTCCCTCCTCACTTTTCTCTTCTCCCTCCCTTCTTTTTCTCAACTCCCTCCCTTGCTCCTCTCCCTCCTCACTTTTCTCTTCTCCCTCCCTTCTTTCTTCCCTCCCCTTCTTTTCTCTCCCTTCTATCAAGGAGATAATGGTATGAGATGCATGCAAGTGTACGCAAGTGTTTTGCTAGCCATTTTCTTTTGAATTGTTATGAAAAAAAACAAAAAACATTTTACACACTGACCCAAAAAAATATTAAGGGGAAAAAAGGCCTAAAACCTTTGGGGGGCAGCAGAATTTTGAGTGCCTAGGGCAGCACAAAACCTAAATACGCCACTGAGTAAATTAGAAAGGTGCTTAAAATGTCATGCTCTATCGGAATCACTGAATAAAAAAATTGGGTTCAGTGTCCCTTTAAGCAGGTTACCGAACTGCTGTTGTGACAACCCACCAGAAATCCCCAAACCTCCACTTTTAGCTCTGCTTTTTCCTGGGACTACAATTACTAAGACTCAGATTTGTAGTTCTGTGTTTCACAGGGGCCACAAAAATTAGTTCAGAAGGGCCCCTGTAGTATACAGGCCACTGGTATAATTGTCAGTCTAGTATGAACATTGTCAACAAATAATAAAAAAAAAAAGGCCACAACTAACTGGTCACATAAGGAAAAGTGTCTTCTGTGATTAAATTGGAAACCTGTTAATATGCTGCGATTTGAGTTTGTGTTTTGTTTACTTGCAGAGACATTTTCATCCTGTTGTGCGGATATTCGCAGCACATCTTTGTGTAGGGGCCCCATCTGATGGCTCAGGGTCTTTACATACGGATTTAAGCCGCAGGTACAAGTGAATGTTACATATATATATTAATTGGCAGTAGTGGATGTTCCTGGGATAATTTTATTTTTTGTTTGTTTGGGGGTGCATATGTCCACTGACAGCTGTTGTAGTAAGCCAATCTGTCGCTTGAGATGAATTGTGCACAAACATGCATTTCCTGTTACTTTAAGACACTATTTAAACAGCTTTAAAGGGACAGTAAAGTAATTTTTTTAAACAACTTTCCAATTTACTTCTATGATCTAATTTAATTTATCTGAATCCTGAAAGAAATTACTTGGGTTTAATGTCCCTTTTAAATTAGCGTTTTTGTGCAAAAAAAATACTTTAACCTGTCTACTTATTTGATTTCGAGTTTCATATCTCTTTAAACTATGAGCAATAATCACTAAATTCAACAACTGATTGGCAATTGCATTTAAAAAAAAAGGAAGCTGTTAATAGAGAATCTCATTTTAAAATAAATGCAGCAAAGTTGAAGGTAAAGTGCATAATATCTCATAAAGAAAGCCACAGGAAACTGTTAGACTTATTCTAGTTTTATTGATATGTTAATATGCTTTAAATAGATTTATCATTTTTATAACAAAGTGTATTGAGACATAGTTAATAAATGTATATGTTGTAGATAAGTATGAAATCACCTTTAAAATTACATTCCCTAAAGATGGAAACTGCAGCTGATTTAATTAGCAGCGCTAGTTACACATCTGGGTTGTGCGACTAACATTGCTGTTTGGATTTCGGGACCTGCAGTGGAATCTGTTGGCGCACTACAAATAACTGATAATAAGGAGGTAGTCAATGCCAATACCTTAGATACATTTAAATATGTCTTGGATGCATTGCTGGCTGAAAACAGAATTCAGGGATTTGATTGGTTGTGTAAAATGGGACAGCTTTCTAATTGTTTAATGGAAGTTCAATCGTCACCTTGTTTAGTGTAAATCAGGTACTCTATATAGGTTAAACTAAATGGGCTTCTGTCTTCTTTCAACCGCGTCTACTGTGTTACTATATGTATAACTGAACTCTTGCACATGCTAAGTAAGTAGATGGTGCATCAGAAAGTGTGCATATATAAATACTGCACCATCTAATAAGTAAATAGGGCAGTCTCTTAAAACTACATGCTCTGTCTAAATCATGAAAGTTTAATACTGACTTGCGTGATCCTTTTAATAAAATATATATTATATGTATTGTATATATTATATTAATTGCCTTTAAAATAATCCCTGAGGGGTCTTGTAATATTGAAGAGGTAACTTCTAGAATCTCGCCAGACCAGAGAGCTTTAGGGAATTGGGACCCATGTGAGTTCATCCTTTAGTTGATAAACTGCAGAATACTTCTATCTCCAGCTAATAAGCTCACTAACAGCAATTGTGCTCCATCCATGTGCTCCAGTCCCAGCTGGGTCGCTAATCTGAATCTTCTAAAGTCTCACAGGATTTGATCTCATAAGAATATAGCTAAGAGCTTGGTGCTGCTCCTTTGCAGATTCTTCAGGTTTTTCTTCATTATCCCTATTGAACCTATGCTCAAATTGCTCAGTTTTCCTCCTCTCATTATCTGATTGCAGCTAAAGGGGACATTAAACACTAAATAAATGCTAGATAGAATGATGCATTCAAAGAAAAACATTAGTCTGACAATAACTTGTAGATGTATTTTTTAAAGTTTCATCAACTGGTTAAATATCAACAAAATGAGTGTACTAAAGCAATGGGAGCTGCCATTTGTAACTTAGGTTACCTTCTCTGCTGTGGCCAATTAGGGACAGTTATAAATAATTCACTAGAGTGTGCAGCCAATGGCTGTGTAGAATATAACAGTGTTCTGCACTTCCATTTCTAACAGGAACTGAAATGCTCACCATTTCAGAATGGAATTACAGGAAAAGGGGACAAAATAAATAATGAAAGTATATGGCAGACTTTTATATATATATATATATATATATATATATATATATATATATATATATATATATATATACAGTTTATCATTTTATATTACCATCTCTAAGCGTTAAATGTCCCTTTAAGATGCTACAAGGTGCAAGTATCTCTGAGTTCCTGTACATAAGTATCTAAACTGAGGCTCACTTTACCTTTCCAAACTGAATAATAAAAATAGACCACATGATTGCACAATGTCAGCAGCAGAATGAATGTGATGTTGTTTCCTTGTATTACATAATTCACTCTTCAGATGAATGTGCTGTGATTTTAAGAAACACGATGACACCATTTTAAAAATGCCAACAACCAATTGGATTCTTTTTAACCCATTCCTTCTGGGGTTTTTTTTTCAGGTCTGCTCTGGAACTATTTGCAGATTATAGTATAAATGGAATGACATTCAACCCACCTGTTAACGAATCTGTTCCTAAAAGAAAGGTATGTCCTATATGTACTTACCAACTAGGAATAGTAAAGAAGTCACACTGCTACCAATTAACACTATATAAAACTGTAATCTATAAACCACAGCAGTAATTCTCAGATTTTTCATGTGACAACCATAAATTGAGATTTAAAGCCACTGTTAAAAAAAATATCATGGTATCTTTCTTTTCTTATAAACAATTTTAAAGGGATAGAAAGGTCAAAATTCAATGTGCATGGTTGCATTTCATTTTTTAAATTGAAGCATTTTTGCAATGTACTTCTAGTTAAAGGTATTACAGTTTTCCAGCAGCATATGCACATACTGTATGCTGTGAGCGCCTGTGTATTCAAACATCATGGTGGTGTGTATTGTTTAAATTGTTATCCAATCAGCACTATAGCTACAACAAAAGTGCCATTTGGAGAAAACGCTGATTGGACAACAATTCAACCTTTAGCTCACAGAAAAATGTACTTTTGAAGTGGGCGGCGGAGAGTGGAGTATTTGAATTTTATATCTATATTGAGAGTTTACAATCACTTTAACTTGTGTCATACAAGCCCTTACTGACATTCTGGCATGTGGTGTTTAAATACTCTAAGGTCTGCTGTCTCTGAATGTTTTATTGTTAGTTTCTTAACAATAACATTGATTTTATAGAAACACGATAACCACAATTTTGCTTTTATGATTCAGGATGAGCAATTTTAAACAAAAAAAATGGAAATAAGGGAGGCGCTCCAAGCTAAAGGTATCAACACTAAAACAAATTTAATAAAACATATTAATGATCACAGAATATAAATACAAAGGGACGTCTCCCCATAATAAATAAATAAAGCTAATATCCTAAAAAGTCTAATGACCGCTAATAACCTAAAAAATCTATTGAACGCTAAAACTAATACAGGTTTATAAAACAAACAAGATAATCGGCAGTGCCTATGTAGTTATTGTGATTCAGGCAGAAATGAATATTATTTTATAACATCAAAACAAATGACAGAGTTCCGTTAATTGAAATACCACCAAGCTGCCTTATTAGAGAAAAGCCGTAGCTGCCAAATATAATGTTCAGAGAAATGAATCCGTTGTCCAAAGTTCTCTTACTTTGTAAGATATTTGTGTGTCAACACCAAAAAGCCGTGTACTTTACCAAGTTGTAGACTTGTCAGTTGCTGGTCTTACTCCCTCGCCCGGTCCTCACCTCGAGCGGGGCTGACTGTAGCTTTGGCGTCTGACGTCACAGAAAGGTGTTCCGGCTGAAGGTAGAGGCCGATTCTTGCGCTCCCCTCTATGCGCTGTACTCCCGGTCCTCTTTAGAAAGCCCTGCACTTAGTGCTAGTAGCACGCAGGGGGCTGTAAAGCAGATAGGTATAATGGATATCCAAAACAGTGTTCCCCAATACAGAGGCTCTGCTCCTTAAGAGAAACTGTCCCAATAATGTAACCCGGGTTATTTAGGTGAGACTCCAAATGCGATTCCAGAGATATGGTTAGTTGTTACAATGGTAATAACAACAGCACTGCCAACACATACGACGCGTTTCGCCCACCTATGGGCTTTATCAAGATAGTGGTGGCTAGTGTGAGTGGCCTTATTTAAAGGGATAGCTTCCAGTCTAATTGGTGTTGGTTTTGATTGGCAGATCGGCTTAAGGCGGTATTTGACTTTAATGACAGTTTCTTTTTTAAGGTGGTATTTCTCTTCTCTTTGCTTTAAATGGAATTATACAGTCCTACTTCTAAAAAAGCATTCACAGGTATAGACTTGAATCTTGTTGAATTAATATATATATACACAATAAATCTCCAGAGCAAGGAATCAAAAATGTATAGTCAAAGTCTGAGTCATTAAACGTGATATGTGAATTACAAATTAAGTCACAAAACTAATAATTATCTAATAGACTTCCCAGAGTCGATATAACTTGGGGTATTCTGAAAGTTAATAATCAATGGAGGGGAGGTAATATTGAAAGAACCCTACTTATAAGGGAAGCGGAATATATTTACAAGTATGACACCTTATACCCAAAGGGATTAAATTCCGAATTAGATCTTTCCCCCTTTTTATTTGAAGGTTAAAAGAATCATTTTAGGACACTTGTAAGTTTAGACACCACTATGCACTTTATTATAGGATTAGGGCTATTATTTTTTCTGTTAGAACACTGTAAGTTATATCGACTCTGGGAAGTCTATTAGATAATTATTAGTTTTGTGACTTAATTTGTAATTCACATATCACGTTTAATGACTCAGACTTTGACTATACATTTTTGATTCCTTGCTCTGGAGATTTATTGTGTATATATATATTAATTCAACAAGATTCAAGTCTATACCTGTGAATGCTTTTTTAGAAGTAGGACTGTATAATTCCATTTAAAGCAAAGAGAAGAGAAATACCACCTTAAAAAAGAAACTGTCATTAAAGTCAAATACCGCCTTAAGCCGATCTGCCAATCAAAACCAACACCAATTAGACTGGAAGCTATCCCTTTAAATAAGGCCACTCACACTAGCCACCACTATCTTGATAAAGCCCATAGGTGGGCGAAACGCGTCGTATGTGTTGGCAGTGCTGTTGTTATTACCATTGTAACAACTAACCATATCTCTGGAATCGCATTTGGAGTCTCACCTAAATAACCCGGGTTACATTATTGGGACAGTTTCTCTTAAGGAGCAGAGCCTCTGTATTGGGGAACACTGTTTTGGATATCCATTATACCTATCTGCTTTACAGCCCCCTGCGTGCTACTAGCACTAAGTGCAGGGCTTTCTAAAGAGGACCGGGAGTACAGCGCATAGAGGGGAGCGCAAGAATCGGCCTCTACCTTCAGCCGGAACACCTTTCTGTGACGTCAGACGCCAAAGCTACAGTCAGCCCCGCTCGAGGTGAGGACCGGGCGAGGGAGTAAGACCAGCAACTGACAAGTCTACAACTTGGTAAAGTACACGGCTTTTTGGTGTTGACACACAAATATCTTACAAAGTAAGAGAACTTTGGACAACGGATTCATTTCTCTGAACATTATATTTGGCAGCTACGGCTTTTCTCTAATAAGGCAGCTTGGTGGTATTTCAATTAACGGAACTCTGTCATTTGTTTTGATGTTATAAAATAATATTCATTTCTGCCTGAATCACAATAACTACATAGGCACTGCCGATTATCTTGTTTGTTTTATAAACCTGTATTAGTTTTAGCGTTCAATAGATTTTTTAGGTTATTAGCGGTCATTAGACTTTTTAGGATATTAGCTTTATTTATTTATTATGGGGAGACGTCCCTTTGTATTTATATTCTGTGATCATTAATATGTTTTATTAAATTTGTTTTAGTGTTGATACCTTTAGCTTGGAGCGCCTCCCTTATTTCCATTTTTTCTGTTCACTATCATCTAGACAATTGCAGGGATATTTGTCTTTTAAGGGGGTGTGTGGTTATCTGTTTGGCCCAGCGCACCAATCTACCCCTTTTTTTCGTTTGCAATTTTAAACAACTTTTACTTATTTTATTTAATATGCTTAATTAACTTGGTATCCTTTTTTGGAAAGGACAAACGCACTACTGGAACGCGCTAGCTGAATACATTGGGTGAGCCAATGAATATATATATCTATATAATCTGCCCTCATGGGACAACTACCTGGGCATGCACTCGAAATGGATAAATACAACTGACAGTGAAGCCTTAGGATTTTGCAAAATGTTCCAAATTTATTGGCGTTTTGGGGGATTACACTCCCCTTCTTCAGAAGGAGGAGAGTGTAATCCCTGAAAAGCGTCAATAAATTTGGCACATTTTGCAAAATCCTGAGACTTCACTGTCAGTTGTATTTATAAATACAGTAGTACTTTGTTGCTCCTGAGTCTACCTAGGTATGCTTTTCAACAATTGATACCATGAGAACGAAGTAACTGAGATAATATAACTAAATTGGAAAGTTGTTTAAAATTGTTAGCTCTCTCTGAAACATGAAAGAAAAATGTGGGTTTCATGTCCCTTCAATCTCTGGGTCCATAAAAATAACACTCGGGTGCCCCAAAATGATCACCACAGTTATGTTCAGCTGTGTATCTGTACAGTAGAACCCTGAAATATCCCAGGTGAGGCGTAAACATTTATAATCACAACAGCCAGAATGAAATGACTCAGCACATGCGCCCGTAGGCTTTGTTTTTGCATAGACTGGTTTTGTAATTAAAGGTACATTCTAGTACAGGGGTAGGCAAACCTGTCCTCACGCCTACCTAACAGGCCAGAATTTCAAGAAAGAATCAGCCGATTAGTATACATGGTTATTAACCTGCTCTCCCCCAAGGTAATACTGAAAACCTGACCTGTTAGGGAGCAATGAGGGCAAGTTTGAAAACCCCTGTTCTAGTACAAAAAGTGTTTTAGTTTGTTTAAACATTTTATTTTTACAGAATAAATTAGCTCCCAACCATGTGGATTTCACAGGTTACAAATTTCTGTCCCTCTCTCTCTTCAGTATAAACCATTACCAAGTGAATCAAGGCCCCCCCACCCTTGTGCTAATCTCTGAAGATGTAGCCTGAAGCCTCCGAGTAGCGGGCGGCAGCTGGGAAATGTTTTATAAAACGTACGCAGTGTGTGCCTTTTAGCTTCAGTGCCAGGAACCAGTTAGTACGTTGTATTTTCCTCTCACGCAGGGCACCATATTATTGATTGTATCTACTGTAGCATAACTTATTGCCTATGTTTATTTGCTTTTCCCCATATATAACTGTGCTTTTAGTGATATCTACTTGATGTGTGGTGCCCGTCTTGCAGGATTTTTAGTGTACGATTGTATTTACTTCTGTTATTAAATATATTCAGTTCTCTTGGGGTATTCTCTTCAACAATGGATTCTATAAGAACAAAGTGAAAATTCTCTAATAATAGAGGTAAATAAAAAAATAAAAAAATGTTTGCTCTGTCATAATCATTAAAAATAAATCGGTTTAATGACCCTTTAATATAAACCCACTGTTGAATTGCATTTATTTGAATAATGATCACTGAGCTGCCAATTACAGCAAAGCGACAATTGCATCATGTGGTAGTAACCTGAGTCAGCTGACTACTCCCAGTATTTTAATTGCACATTTTTTTTTCTTTGTGCCACTTTCTGGCAGTGGCAGTTCTTGGGGTCCTATTCACCCCTTTTCCTAACTATATCCGCTCCAAACCTCAAGTAATATAATAGGGTTTGTTATGAATTTAAAATTAAAAGTTGGAAGCAGTTTATGTATATAAATTAAAATGTGAACAACAAAAATTAGTTATAGGTTCAACCTGGACATTTTTTTAGGTAATGTGACATTATATTAAAAAATTATTTCCCGATAAAATGTTTAATTTGACATTATTAATCATGATTTATTTTGTCTGCTTGTCGTGTAATTTAACTCTGAAAATTGTAGTGTTTCCGCGTCCACCAGAGGGGCTGGAGTGCATACTCTGACCCTCCTACTTGCAGCACAATGATTGGTTGGTATGCCAGGGAGCTCATTTATGGAACTGGAAAGGCAAAATAGATGGCAGCACTCCAGTAATTTTAAAAGATGTTCTGTTTATTCACATCAACCCCAGGTAAAACAAAAAATCGACGTTCGGGTGTTACCCCTTAATCATGTTGCATGCAACATGATTAAGGGGTAACACCCAAAACGTTGTTGATTTTTTTGTTTTACCTGGAGTGGATGTGAATAAAAAAAAAAACATCCTATTTTGCCTTTCTGGATTATCTTTTGGGACTTTTGTGTGAGGTCCTGGATGCACAGGTGCTGGATACAGTCTACTCTACTCATTTATAGAACTCCCAGATAGGTAACTGTAAAGGAAATAAGATTTAGATATCTCCTGGATAGGTAACTGTAAAGGAAGTAAGATAAACACTCAAGGCTTTCCAATTCCTTTTTCTCTTGTTAAGTGTGTTCAGTCCACGGGTCATCCATTACTTATGGGATATATTCTCCTTCCCAACAGGAAGTTGCAAGAGGATCACCCAAGCAGAGCTGCTATATAGCTCCTCCCCTCACATGTCATATCCAGTCATTCTCTTGCAACCCTCAACAAAGAAGGAGGTCGCGAGAGGAGCTGGAGTTTTTACTTAACTATTAACTATTCTTCAATCAAAAGTTTGTTATTTTAAATGGCACCCGGAGTGTGCTGTTTTTCTATCTCAGGCAGTATTTGGAAGAAGAAACTGCCTGCGTTTTTTATCTATGATCTTAGCAGGCGTAACTAAGATCCACTGGCTGTTCTCGACATTCTGAGGAGTGGGGTAACTTCAGACTGGGAATAGCATGCGGGGTACTCCGCAAATGAGGTATGTGCGGTACTTTATTTTCTGGGAATGGAATTGACTAAGAAAATACTGCTGTTACCGTATGATGTAAGTACAGCCTTAAATGCAGTAGTAGCAACTGGTATCAGGCTGATAAATGTATGCGCAGTCGAGTTATTTTCTAGGGACTAGAATTTGATTGAGAAAATACTGTTAATACTGAAATAATACTTAAGCCTTCTCTGCAGTGGTAGCGACTGGTAGCAGGCTTAGTGATAGCTTTGCATGACATTGAAAAATGTTGTTTTTTAATAAAACGTTTACTGGCATGTTGTTCGTTTTTTTGTGAGGTACTTTGGTGATAAATCGCTTTGGGCATGATTTTTTCCACATGGCTAAACATATTTTTCTGCATGGAAACCGTTATATCAGGGCTCCCACTGTTGTGATTGGAGTGGGAGGGCCCTTGTTTTAGCGCCTTGTTACGCAGTTAAAATTATTGCACAGTCTTCTGCTTCTTCCTCCTTGATCCAGGACGTCTCTAGAGAGCTCAGGGGTCTGCAAATTTCATTTGTGAGGGAGGTAATCAGTCACAGCAGATCTGTGCTGACTGTGATTAAAAGCGTTAAATCTTAATTGATTTCTGTTTTATCCGATTTGGGTATCGAGGGGTTAATCATCCTTTTGCTAATGGGTGCAATCCTCTGCTAATAGTACACTTCTTGTTAGGAATTGTTTAATTATATCTGTATTTTTGAAGCGCTGCACTGTTTTTTATATTGCTTGTAAAACTTATTGAAAGTGATTTCCAAGCTTGTTATTTTCATTGCTAAGTCTGTTTTAAACATGTCTGATTCAGAGGAAACTGTTTGTTCATCATGTTCAAAAGCCAATGTGGAGCCCAATAGAACGATGTGTACCAATTGTATTGATATTGCTTTGAATAAAAGTCAATCTGTACCGATAGAGAAGCTATCACCAGACAACGAGGGGGAAGTTATGCCGCCTAACTCTCCTCACGTGTCAGTACCTGCGTCTCCCGCTCGGGAGATGCGTAGGATTGAGACACCTAGTACATCTAGGCCCCTTACAAATACATGATATGGCTAATGTTATGAAAGAAGTATTATATAATATGCCCGAATTAAGGGGCAAACGCGATAGCTCTGGGTTAAGGACAGAGCACGCTGATGACACGAGAGCCATGTCTGATACTGCGTCACAACTTGCAGAACATGAGGACGGTGAGCTTCATTCTGTCGGTGACGGTTCTGATTCGGGGAGACCGGATTCAGAAATTTCAAATTTTAAATTTAAGCTTGAGAACCTCCGTGTGTTACTAGGGGAGGTATTAGCGGCTCTGAATGATTGCGACACGGTGGCAATTCCAGAGAAATTGTGTAGGTTGGATAGATACTATGCGGTACCGGTGTGTACTGGCGTTTTTCCTATACCAAAAAGACTTACAGAAATTATCAGTAAGGAGTGGGATAGGCCCGGTGTGCCTTTTTCCCCTCCCCCGATATTTAGAAAATTTTTCCCTATAGACGCCACCACACGAGACTTATGGCAGACGGTCCCTAAGGTGGAGGGAGCAGTTTCTACGTTAGCCAAGCGTACCACTATCCCGGTGGAGGATAGCTGTGCTTTCTCAGATCCAATGGATAAAAAATTAGAGGGTTATCTTAAGAAAATGTTTGTTCAACAGGGTTTTATATTGCAGCCTCTTGCATGCATTGCGCCTGTCACGGCTGCAGCGGCATTCTGGTTTGAGTCTCTGGAAGAGGCGATTCGCACAGAGCCGTTGGATGAGGCCTTGAGCAAAGTTAGAACCCTTAAGCAAGCTAATGCGTTTGTTTCAGATGCCGTAGTACATCTAACCAAACTTACGGCTAAAAATTCCGGATTCGCCATACAGGCGCGCAGAGTGCTCTGGCTTAAATCCTGGTCAGCGGATGTAACTTCCAAGTCTAAACTACTTAACATTCCTTTCAAAGGGCAGACCTTATTCGGGCCCGGCTTGAAGGAAATTATTGCTGACATTACGGGAGGTAAGGGCCACGCCCTTCCTCAGGACAGGGCCAAACCAAAGGCCAAACAGTCTAATTTTCGTGCCTTTCGTAACTTCAAGGCAGGAGCAGCATCGACTTCCTCCGCTCCAAAACAGGAAGGAACTACTGCTCGTTAGACAAGGTTGGAAAGGCAACCAGTCATGGAACAAGGGCAAGCAGGCCAGAAAGCCTACTCCCGCCCCTAAGACAGCATGAAGTCAGGGCCCCCTATCCAGAGACGGATTTAGTGGGGGGCAGACTTTCTCTCTTCGCCCAGGCTTGGGCAAGAGATGTGCAGGATCCCTGGACGTTAAAGATTATATCTCAGGGATACCTTCTGGATTTCAAATCCTCTCCTCCACAAGGGAGGTTCCATCTTTCGAGATTATCGACAAACCTAGTAAAGAGAGAGGCATTTCTACAATGTGTACAAGACCTCTTAATCATGGGGGTGATCCACTCAGTTCCACGATCGGAACAGGGACAAGGATTTTACTCAAATCTATTTGTGGTTCCCAAAAAAGAGGGAACCTTCAGACCAATCTTGGACTTAAAGATCTTAAACAAATTCCTAAGGGTACCATCGTTCAAGATGGAAACCATTCGAACCATCCTACCCATGATCCAAGAGGGTCAATATATGACCACGGTGGACTTAAAGGATGCTTACCTTCATATACCGATTCACAAAGATCATTATCGGTACCTGAGGTTTGCCTTTCTAGACAGGCATTACCAGTTTGTGGCTCTTCCCTTCGGGTTAGCCACGGCCCTGAGAATTTTCACGAAGGTTCTGGGCTCACTTCTGGCGGTACTAAGACCACAAGGCATAGCGGTGGCTCCGTACCTAGACGACATTCTGATACAAGCGTCAAGTTTTCAGAATGCAAAGTCTCATACAGAGATAGTTCTAGCATTTCTGAGGTCGCATGGGTGGAAAGTGAACGTGGAAAAGAGTTCTCTGTTACCACTCACACAGGTTCCTTTTCTAGGGACTCTTATAGATTCTGTAGAGATGAAGATTTACCTGACGGAGTCCAGGTTATCAAAGATTCTCAATGCTTGCCGTGTCCTTCATTCCATTCCAAGCTCATCGGTAGCTCAGTGCATGGAGGTAATCGGCTTAATGGTAGCGGCAATGGACATAGTGCTATTTGCGCGCCTGCATCTCAGACCGCTGCAACTATGCATGCTTAGTCAATGGAACGGGGATTACTCAGATCTGTCCCCTTTGCTAAATCTGGACCAGGAGACCAGAGATTCTCTTCTCTGGTGGTTGTCACCGGTTCATCTGTCCAAAGGAATGACCTTTCGCAGGCCAGATTGGACGATTGTAACAACGGATGCCAGCCTTCTAGGCTGGGGAGCAGTCTGGAATTCCCTGAAGGCTCAGGGATCGTGGACTCAGGAGGAGAAATTCCTCCCAATAAACATTCTAGAATTAAGAGCAATATTCAATGCTCTTCTGGCTTGGCCTCAGTTAGCAAAGCTGAGGTTCATCAGATTTCAGTCGGACAATATCACGACTGTGGCTTACATCAATCATCAAGGGGGAACCAGGAGTTCCCTAGCGATGTTGGAAGTCTCGAAGATAATTCGCTGGGCAGAGTCTCACTCTTGCCACCTGTCAGCGATTCACATCCCAGACGTAGAGAACTGGGAGGCGGATTTCCTAAGTCGCCAGACTTTTCATCCGGGAGAGTGGGAACTTCACCCGGAGGTATTTGCTCAACTGATTCGTCGTTGGGGCAAACCGGATCTGGATCTCATGGCATCTCGCCAGAATGCGAAGCTTCCTTGTTACGGATCCAGGTCCAGGGACCCGGGAGCGGTGCTGGTAGATGCATTAGCAGCCCCTTGGATTTTCAACATAGCTTATGTGTTTCCACCATTTCCGTTGCTACCTCGGCTGATTGCCAGGATCAAACAGGAGAGGACATCGGTAATTCTGATAGCGCCTGCGTGGCCACGCAGGACCTGGTATGCAGACCTAGTGGACATGTCGTCCTGTCCACCATGGTCTCTTCCTCTGAGGCAGGACCTTCTAATTCAGGGTCCTTTCAACCATCCAAACCTAATTTCTCTGAGGCTGACTGCCTGGAAATTGAACGCTTGATTCTATCAAAGCGTGGGTTTTCGGATTCGGTTATTGATACATTAATACAGGCTCGGAAACCTGTGACAAGAAAAATTTACCATAAGATATGGCGTAAATATTTATATTGGTGCGAATCCAAGAGTTACTCATGGAGTAAGGTTAGGATTCCTATGATATTAGCTTTTCTACAAGAGGGTTTAGAAAAGGGTTTATCCGCTAGTTCGCTAAAGGGACAGATTTCAGCTCTGTCTATTCTTTTACACAAACGTCTGGCAGAGCATCCAGAAGTCCAGGCCTTTTGTCAGGCTTTGGCTAGAATTAAGCCTGTGTTTAAAGCTGTTGCTCCTCCATGGAGCTTAAACTTGGTTCTTAAAGTTCTTCAGGGTGTTCCGTTTGAACCCCTTCATTCCATTGATATTAAGCTTTTATCTTGGAAAGTTTTTTGTTTTTGATGGCTATTTCCTCGGCTCGAAGAGTCTCTGAGTTATCTGCCTTACATTGTGATTCTCCTTATCTGATCTTTCTTTCAGATAAGGTAGTTCTGCGTACTAAACCTGGGTTTTTACCTAAGGTTGTTTCTAACAGGAATATCAATCAAGAGATTGTTGTTCCATCATTATGTCCTAATCCTTCTTCAAAGAAGGAACGTCTTTTGCATAATCTAGACGTGGTCCGTGCTCTGAAGTTCTACTTACAGGCAACTAAAGATTTTAGACAAACTTCTTCTCTGTTTGTCGTTTACTCTGGACAGAGGAGAGGTCAAAAGGCTTCGGCTACCTCTCTCTCTTTTTGGCTTCGTAGCATAATACGTTTAGCCTATGAGACTGCTGGACAGCAGCCTCCTGAAAGAATTACAGCTCATTCCACTAGAGCTGTGGCTTCCACCTGGGCCTTTAAAAATTAGGCCTCTGTTGAACAGATTTGCAAGGCTGCAACTTGGTCTTCACTTCATACTTTTTCCAAATTTTACAAATTTGACACTTTTGCTTCTTCGGAGGCTGGTTTTGGGAGAAAGGTTCTACAGGCAGTGGTTCCTTCTGTTTAAAGTTCCTGCCTTGTCCCTCCCATCATCCGTGTACTTAGCTTTGGTATTGGTATCCCATAAGTAATGGATGACCCGTGGACTGAACACACTTAACAAGAGAAAACATAATTTATGCTTACCTGATAAATTTATTTCTCTTGTAGTGTGTTCAGTCCACGGCCCGCCCTGTCTTTTTCAGGCAGGTTCTAAATTTTAAAATTATAACTCCAGTCACCACTGCACCTTATAGTTTCTCCTTTCTCGTCTTGTTTCGGTCTAATGACTGGATATGACATGTGAGGGGAGGAGCTATATAGCAGCTCTGCTTGGGTGATCCTCTTGCAACTTCCTGTTGGGAAGGAGAATATATCCCATAAGTAATGGATGACCCGTGGACTGAACACACTACAAGAGAAATAAATTTATCAGGTAAGCATAAATTATGTTTTTTTCCGAACACATAGTTTTACATGTTTATCTTCAGATCTTTTGCAATACAGTAAGTAATGTCTGATGGTAAAAAAAAAAAAAAAAAAGTTGTATGTCCCTTTAGTAGGAGATTGATCTGTTGGGAGAATAAATAATTATTGCCACTTGTTTTCTTTTCCCCTTTCCTCAGGCAAAACCTAAAGTGCATGAGCTAAATGAGAACTTAAACGAGTTCATTCAAACGCAGCTTGAAAAGGTATCTACAGAACAGCTGGATTTTGCAAGTCTTTTTAAACCACAGTCTACATGATCTGTACTGAACTGTGCAAGAACAAGCTGAAGAACACGTATTCCACTTATGGACATTTTTAAAACAAAAACGATACATCTGGAAGGAAAATGATTCTGGTGCCCTTGTATATGTGACACTTATAGACGATGTTACAGATCATCAGCACCATAAATAAAACATTTCTCTCACAAAAAAAGCTTTGCTTTGTTTTTAAAAAGATTTCTTGCGCCTCACATAGTTTATGATATTTAATGATTCAAACGTGTGGATGACAGAAAACGTACAATAGCAAGTATAGTTTATTCCCTTAAAATAACGGTCTTTTAATTGTACAACACAAACTGTTTATTTTCATCATATACAAATACAACTGTGTTTCAAGTGTGTATACATTAAGTAGTCCGGATCAAAACTGACTTACAAATCAAATATTTCAAAACTGGCACAAAAAGTCAAATGTTAAAACATTTTTTGATATACATAAATGTATCACAAAACTCGCAGGACAAATATAACACTGAAAGCACAAGTAATACGCGTTACATTGCAATATTTATAATACATTTAGAGTTGATTATGTGCTCTATTGACCAATCTTCTGTTGAGTGGTGAGCTACAGGCTATTAAAGGGACGGCAAAGTGATATATTTCTTTAAATGTGTATCTCTTCTGGTTCATGTCATATATAATCATCTATTTAATGTGCATGTTTCCTTATTACAATAAAAAGTTATGTATATTTATACACTTTTTCCCTGTCTTCCTTTTAAAAAATAGAATCACGATCGAGCCAAACAGAGGCTATATTATTTGAGACATTAATGCTTATTTTTGTTAAAATGCTGCTGTCTGCTCATTTGCTAGTGATATATGGATTAAAGGAACTGTCAAAATTAAACTTTCATGATTCTGATAGGGTATGCAATTTTAAACAACTTTCCAATTTACTTTGATCAAATTTGCTTTTTTTCTCTTGGTATTCTTAGTTGAAAGCTAAACCTAGGTAGGCTCATATACTAATTTATAAGCCCTTGACAGAGTTTCACAGCTAAAGGGTGTTAGTTCACGTGTGTCATATAGATAACATTGTACTCACTCCTGGATTTACCGAGGAGTCAGCACTGATTGGCTAAAATGCAAGTCTAAAGAACTGAGATAAGGGGGAAGTCTGTAGAGTCTTAGGTACAAGGTAATCCTTGTACCTAAGATTTGATGCAGCAAAAAAAAATAAAAAATATATTATTTATTTTTTTTGTAATAAATAAATATGCACTTTTTTGTTTTTTTTTAAAGTTAATGATATACCAAGCATGAGTAGGAAGCAACACAATTATTTTTATGCATCACTTCTACGTACCTTTAATTCTATTAGAATTGCTTTGTAATGTGCAATATGATATATTTACTATATATTCACACATAATGAAAACACCATGATGCAAGTAAATTACCGATTCTATATACATTATACCCAGCCCAATAAAAGCATCAAAACAAACTACACAGTAGCCACAACTTCATGAAATGCTATTGCAAGGTGAAACGGACACGCAGAGCGTTAAGATCTTTTAATTTGAATATTCCCACAATGCACTGTGAAACTATTTAGAAATAAAAAGTGGTTAACAATGAAATACCCAATATTACTATTCTTACAAAATTATTTACAATAAAACACAATTTTACTTACCCTATTAACAGTTTCTTTTCTAAGAACCAGTGCTCTCTTTCAGCTGCTAGCAAATCACATGTGCGTAAGGCTTTTCTAATACAGTTCTATTTACCAAATAGTAACACTGCAATTATGCTTATTGTAAGTACATACTTGTGTATTCTATGCATCGTGCGTATATAATCTAGATGAGAGCACCTGCAAACATCATAGCAAACTGTCAAAAAAAGCTCATTTAAAAGTAGTAAATGGTTTTTAAATTGTGTGTGTATGTATTAGGGCTGCACGATTAATTCGCATATGCGATTTTAAAACTCGATTTAAAAATGGCACGGTTTTAGTAAATCAAAGACCAAGGTGCTCTTAGCAAATACACAGATGGTAGAACAATAAAATCTTATAAACTATATATTTGTCTCCTCAGTAACGCAACAATTTTGTTAAAAAATGTGTGTACTGTAAGGCAGGTGTCCAACCTGTCAGATAATGAGCCACTGGATCTTCTTTTATTACTCAGATTCTGTATAAAAATAAAATAATTTTTTTTCTCATGCTTATCATAACAGCACACTATCAAGTGAGAAATAGTTGAAGTGGACATGAAACGTTTACTTTTATGACTCATATAGAGAATACAATAAAAAAAGTTTCCATTTTACACCTATTATCAAATTTGCTTCATGCTCTTGTTATTCTTTGTTGAAGAGGAAATAGTGCTGCCATTTAGTGCCCTTGCTAATATATAACTGATGCAAAACTGCTACCATATAGTACTTGACACGTGCACGCTCCTGAACTTGCCTTCATGCTTTTCAGCAAAGGATAACAAAGAACAAAGAAAATTTGATAATAGAAGTAAATTGAAGAGTTGTTCAAAATTGTATGTTCTCTCCGATTCACAAAATACATTTTTTGGGGTTTTATGTCCCTTTAAGCAAGCTAAGTGCGGCAAAGAGCACATACAGGAACTGAAACAGAACAGGATCGAGTCATTTGCAGAAGACTTATACATATGCTAGCAAAATATATGGCTCATAGCAAACCAAAATTATTTTTGCAATTAAAACTATATTTGCTGGTTTTTATACCAACAGAAATGAAAGTTATAGCTGACTAAATTGATTTTAAAACTAAAAAGAAGTCTACCTTTGTATGCAACTCATATCTGAAGATAGTGAATGCTCTGTCACATTGATATGCCCCATAAAAAAGTGTTTTCAGTTTGTAAAATCTGTTACAAACAATGAAAAAAACAACTTCAACAAAGCAAAACATTATTATTGAGTTTATGTGCCCTTAATTATACTAAAAAGAAACCCAATCTTCTAGTATTATGCATTAATAGATACAAATGTTGCACTTACATTGGCCCATATATAACACTTGTAGTGTTCTAGTTTTTTATATGTACAGGTATATGCATTTTTTTACTATATTGCAGAGAAACCAATGTGTTCTTGTATGGAACAAACAAATCTTGCTTACTATGGCTAGAGGGGTCATATTTTTTATCTTGTTCAGAAAACTGTCTGACTATAGCATGATTAATCTGAATTTTTTTTTGTGTATAGCAAAGGTTAAACTTTTTGAACCAAATTTAAAAAAAAAAAAACTCACTAATTAGAGAATTTTCAATACTAACCTTTTCATAAAAAAACAGGGACACTTGATATTAAAACTTAATAATGTACAACAAAATGAATAAAGGTCATAAATATCACAAGATTACCTTTATGTCAAGGACTGGAAAAAACAGTGCAACATATCTAACGAGGAAAAACTGTGCTAGACTCCAAAATGTATGGATTTAAAATGCACAGCACAGAGAAAGATAAAAAATATATAATAACATATTATTTATATATATATATTAGCTCAGAAATATTACAGGGGTGTATAACACTGAACTGCAAGCAAAGCAATTATTTGTTATAGCATCTATATATTGCTCTAAATCTGAGGCTCACCAAACAAACCGTACCATGAAAATTGGAAAGTGTTGAGTAATCCTTTCGGATATGTAGATATATGCTATATCCGTAATGTAAAGGACTTTTTTTTAATTGACACACTATTTCTCATATTAATTGTGATGATGAAATGAAAATAAAACCACAAAATTAAGTAATTTTCATTACTATTTGGTGTATATTTTTTTTATAATAAACATTTCTGCCTTTAAGAACGTTGCCGTTAAAGACAATCACATAAATTCAATGCCTTTCATTCTGGTGCAATTAAAAGTAATTTATAAGAATAATTTAAAGTAAAATAATTAATTTACAACGAAAATAACCACAGCAAAATGCCTTTCTCTGGTTTTAATACAGTATACAACCAAACAAGCCTGCTTGTTTGTTTTCTTCCTTCCTCAAGTATAATTCTGATTAGTTCCAACAACTGAGCCAGCTCAACTGCTTCTTCTCCATGACTCAATACACGTTCTTCAAGAATAACCAACGTCTTCCTCTCTCGGAGGACCAAGACACCTAGTATAACTTCTGCTATACAGACAAGGCACTGGCGGGTATCACCAGTATTCACTTTACTTTGATTTCCAGGAGCTTGTTTTCAGTCCTGTCATTTTGGTAGCTTCCAATTCTTGAGTACAAGAAAGTACCAAAGGGCAGAAGACCTCCTACAGAATGATGGATGTGCGTTCAAAACTCTGCTATACCAAGAAGGGTTTTCTTCATTTTTCTGTTTCAGTTTTAACATCCTAGCACTTACACCAGTATCTGTAAAATATAATTTTTAACAACATTAATAAAATCTTTGACTCATTTTGCATGCACATATAATATACCATGCTTTAAAAGGAAATATAAGTCAACAATAAACTTGATTCAGAAGGTAGACTACATGGCAGAAGAGTGTGTTGTAATGTTATAGAATCAACATCTAGAGGGCGCTGTAGTGTGATGTAGCTTCAGCCACTCTATGGTAAAGTAAGCTGTATAGCTAGAACCACTCGGCTAGATTTAGAGTTTTGTCGGTAAAAACCCGCGGTGCTAACGCTGCTTTTCTTTCATGTAATTAACAAGAGTCCATGAGCTAGTGACGTATGGGATATACATTCCTACCAGGAGGGGCAAAGTTTCCCAAACCTTAAAATGCCTATAAATACACCCCTCACCACACCCACAAATCAGTTTTACAAACTTTGCCTCCAAGGGAGGTGGTGAAGTAAGTTTGTGCTAGATTCTACGTTGATATGCGCTCCGCAGCAAGTTGGAGCCCGGTTTTCCTCTCAGCGTGCAGTGAATGTCAGAGGGATGTGAAGAGAGTATTGCCTATTGAATGCAGTGATCTCCTTCTACGGGATCTATTTCATAAGGTTCTCTGTTATCGGTCGTAGAGATTCATCTCTTACCTCCCTTTTCAGATCGACGATATACTCTTATATTTACCATTTCCTCTACTGATTCTCGTTTCAGTACTGGTTTGGCTTTCTACAAACATGTAGATGAGTGTCCTGGGGTAAGTAAGTCTTATTTTCTGTGACACTCTAAGCTATGGTTGGGCACTTTATTTATAAAGTTCTAAATATATGTATTCAAACATTTATTTGCCTTGACTCAGAATGTTCAACTTTCCTTATTTCCAGACAGTCAGTTTCATATTTGGGATTATGCTTTAAATTATCATATTTTTTCTTACCTCAAAAATTTGACTTTTTTTCCCTGTGGGCTGTTAGGCTCGCGGGGGCTGAAAATGCTTCATTTTATTGCGTCATTCTTGGCGCGGACTTTTTTGGCGCAAAAATTCTTTTCCGTTTCCGGCGTCATACGTGTCGCCGGAAGTTGCGTCATTTTTGACGTTATTTTGCGCCAAAAATGTCGGCGTTCCGGATGTGGCGTCATTTTTGGCGCCAAAAGCATTTAGGCGCCAAATAATGTGGGCGTCTTATTTGGCGCCAAAAAATATGGGCGTCGCTTTTGTCTCCACATTATTTCAGTCTCATTTTTCATTTGCTTCTGGTTGCTAGAAGCTTGATGTTTGGCATTTTTTTTTTTCCCATTCCTGAAACTGTCTTATAAGGAATTTGATCTATTTTGCTTTATATGTTGTTTTTTCTCTTACATATTGCAAGATGTCTCACGTTGCATCTGAGCCAGAAGATACTACAGGAAAACCACTGCCTGCTGGATCTACCAAAGCTAAGTGTATCTGCTGTAAACTTTTGGTAGCTATTCCTCCAGCTGTTGTTTGTAATAATTGTCATGACAAACTTGTTAAAGCAGATAATATTTCCTTTAGTGATGTACCATTGCCTGTTGCAGTTCCCTCAACATCTAAGGTGCAGAATGTTCCTGATAACATAAGAGATTTTGTTTCTGAATCCATAAAGAAGGCTTTGTCTGTTATTTCTCCTTCTAGTAAACGTAAAAAGTCTTTTAAATCTTCTCTCTCTACAGATGAATTTTTAAATGAACACCATCATTCTGATTCTTTGGACTCTTCTGGTTCAGAGGATTCTATCTCAGAGATTGATGCTGATAAATCTTCATATTTATTTAAGATGGAATTTATTCGCTCTTTACTTAAAGAAGTACTAATTGCTTTAGAAATAGAGGATTCTAGTCCTCTTGATACTAATTCTATACGTTTGGATAAGGTTTTTAAAGCTCCTGCGGTTATTCCAGAAGTCTTTCCTGTTCCTAATGCTATTTCTGCAGTAATTTCTAAGGAATGGGATAAATTGGGTAATTCATTTACTCCTTCTAAACGTTTTAAGCAATTATATCCTGTTCCGCCTGACAGGTTAGAATTTTGGGACAAAATCCCTAAAGTTGATGGGGCTATTTCTACCCTTGCTAAACGTACTACCATTCCTACGTCAGATGGTACCTCGTTTAAGGATCCTTTAGATAGAAAAATTGAATCTTTTCTAAGAAAAGCTTATCTATGTTCAGGTAATCTTCTTAGACCTGCTATATCATTGGCTGATGTTGCTGCAGCTTCAACTTTTTGGTTGGAAACTCTAGCGCAACAAGTAACAAATCGTGATTCTCATGATATTATTATTCTTCTCCAGCATGCTAATAATTTCATCTGTGATGCCATTTTTGATATTATTAGAGTTGATGTTAGGTTTATGTCTCTGGCTATCTTAGCCAGAAGAGCTTTATGGCTTAAGACCTGGAATGCTGATATGGCTTCTAAATCAACTCTACTTTCCATTTCTTTCCAGGGAAACAAATTATTTGGTTCTCAGTTGGATTCTATTATTTCAACTGTTACTGGTGGGAAAGGAACTTTTTTACCACAGGATAAAAAGTCTAAAGGTAAAAACAGGGCTAACAATCGTTTTCGTTCCTTTCGTTTCAACAAAGAACAAAAGCCTGATCCTTCGTCCTCAGGAGCAGTTTCAGTTTGGAAACCATCTCCAGTCTGGAATAAATCCAAGCCTGCTAGAAAGGCAAAGCCTGCTTCTAAGTTCACATGAAGGTACGGCCCTCATTCCAGTTCAGCTGGTAGGGGGCAGGTTACGTTTTTTCAAAGAAATTTGGATCAATTCTGTTCACAATCTTTGGATTCAGAACATTGTTTCAGAAGGGTACAGAATTGGTTTCAAGATGAGACCTCCTGCAAAGAGATTTTTTCTTTCCCATGTCCCAGTAAATCCAGTGAAAGCTCAAGCATTTCTGAATTGTGTTTCAGATCTAGAGTTGGCTGGAGTAATTATGCCAGTTCCAGTTCCGGAACAGGGGATGGGGTTTTATTCAAATCTCTTCATTGTACCAAAGAAGGAGAATTCCTTCAGACCAGTTCTGGATCTAAAATTATTGAATCGTTATGTAAGGATACCAACGTTCAAGATGGTAACTGTAAGGACTATATTGCCTTTTGTTCAGCAAGGGAATTATATGTCCACAATAGATTTACAGGATGCATATCTGCATATTCCGATTCATCCAGATCATTATCAGTTCCTGAGATTCTCTTTTCTAGACAAGCATTACCAATTTGTGGCTCTACCGTTTGGCCTTGCTACAGCGCCAAGAATTTTCACAAAGATTCTCGGTGCCCTTCTGTCTGTAATCAGAGAACAGGGTATTGTGGTATTTCCTTATTTGGACGATATCTTGGTACTTGCTCAGTCTTTACATTTAGCAGAGTCTCATACGAATCGACTTGTGTTGTTTCTTCAAGATCATGGTTGGAGGATCAATTTACCAAAAAGTTCTTTGATTCCTCAAACAAGGGTAACCTTTCTGGGTTTCCAGATAGATTCAGTGTCCATGACTCTGTCTTTAACAGACAAGAGACGTCTAAAATTGATTACAGCCTGTCGAAACCTTCAGTCTCAATCATTCCCTTCGGTAGCCTTATGCATGGAAATTCTAGGTCTTATGACTGCTGCATCGGACGCGATCCCCTTTGCTCGTTTTCACATGCGACCTCTTCAGCTCTGTATGCTGAACCAATGGTGCAGGGATTACACGAAGATATATCAATTAATATCTTTAAAACCGATTGTTCGGCACTCTCTAACGTGGTGGACAGATCACCTTCGTTTATTTCAGGGGGCTTCTTTTGTTCTTCCGACCTGGACTGTAATTTCAACAGATGCAAGTCTCACAGGTTGGGGAGCTGTGTGGGGATCTCTGACAGCACAAGGAGTTTGGGAATCTCAGGAGGTGAGATTACCGATCAATATCTTGGAACTCCGTGCAGTTTTCAGAGCTCTTCAGTTTTGGCCTCTTCTGAAGAGAGAATCGTTCATTTGTTTTCAGACAGACAATGTCACAACTGTGGCATACATCAATCATCAAGGAGGGACTCACAGTCCTCTGGCTATGAAAGAAGTATCTCGAATTTTGGTTTGGGCAGAATCCAGCTCCTGTCTAATCTCTGCGGTTCATATCCCAGGTGTAGACAATTGGGAAGCGGATTATCTCAGTCGCCAAACGTTGCATCCGGGCGAATGGTCTCTTCACCCAGAGGTATTTCTTCAGATTGTTCAAATGTGGGGGCTCCCAGAGATAGATCTGATGGCCTCTCATCTAAACAAGAAACTTCCCAGGTATCTGTCCAGATCCCGGGATCCTCAGGCGGAGGCAGTGGATGCATTATCACTTCCTTGGAAGTATCATCCTGCCTATATCTTTCCGCCTCTAGTTCTTCTTCCAAGAGTAATCTCCAAGATTCTGAGGGAATGCTCGTTTGTTCTGCTAATAGCTCCGGCATGGCCTCACAGGTTTTGGTATGCGGATCTTGTCCGGATGGCATCTTGCCAACCATGGACTCTTCCGTTAAGACCAGACCTTCTGTCACAAGGTCCTTTTTTCCATCCGGATCTGAAATCCTTAAATTTAAAGGTATGGAGATTGAACGCTTGATTCTTGGTCATAGAGGTTTCTCTGACTCCGTGATTAATACTATGTTACAGGCTCGTAAATCTGTATCTCGAGAGAGATATATTATAGAGTCTGGAAGACTTATATTTCTTGGTGTCTTTCTCATCATTTTTCTTGGCATTCTTTTAGAATACCGAGAATTTTACAGTTTCTTCAGGATGGTTTAGATAAGGGTTTGTCCGCAAGTTCTTTGAAAGGACAAATCTCCGCTCTTTCTGTTCTTTTTCACAGAAAGATTGCTATTCTTCCTGATATTCATTGTTTTGTACAAGCTTTGGTTCGTATAAAACCTGTCATTAAGTCAATTTCTCCTCCTTGGAGTTTGAATTTGGTTCTGGGAGCTCTTCAAGCTCCTCCGTTTGAACCTATGCATTCATTGGACATTAAATTACTTTCTTGGAAAGTTTTGTTCCTTTTGGCCATCTCTTCTGCTAGAAGAGTTTCTGAATTATCTGCTCTTTCGTGTGAGTCTCCTTTTCTGATTTTTCATCAGGATAAGGCGGTGTTGCGAACTTCTTTTGAATTTTTACCTAAAGTTGTGAATTCCAACAACATTAGTAGAGAAATTGTGGTTCCTTCATTATGTCCTAATCCTAAGAATTCTAAGGAGAAATCATTGCATTCTTTGGATGTTGTTAGAGCTTTGAAATATTATGTTGAAGCTACGAAATCTTTCCGTAAGACTTCTAGTCTATTTGTTATCTTTTCCGGTTCTAGGAAAGGCCAGAAAGCTTCTGCCATTTCTTTGGCATCTTGGTTGAAATCTTTAATTCATCTTGCCTATGTTGAGTCGGGTAAAATTCCGCCTCAGAGAATTACAGCTCATTCTACTAGGTCAGTATCTACTTCCTGGGCGTTTAGGAATGAAGCTTCGGTTGACCAGATCTGCAAAGCAGCAACTTGGTCCTCTTTGCATACTTTTACTAAATTCTACCATTTTGATGTGTTTTCTTCTTCTGAAGCAGTTTTTGGTAGAAAAGTTCTTCAGGCAGCGGTTTCAGTTTGAATCTTCTGCTTATGTTTTTTGTTAAACTTTATTTTGGGTGTGGATTATTTTCAGCAGGAATTGGCTGTCTTTATTTTATCCCTCCCTCTCTAGTGACTCTTGTGTGGAAAGATCCACATCTTGGGTAGTCATTATCCCATACGTCACTAGCTCATGGACTCTTGTTAATTACATGAAAGAAAACATAATTTATGTAAGAACTTACCTGATAAATTCATTTCTTTCATATTAACAAGAGTCCATGAGGCCCACCCTTTTTTGTGGTGGTTATGATTTTTTTGTATAAAGCACAATTATTCCAATTCCTTATTTTATATGCTTCGCACTTTTTTTCTTATCACCCCACTTCTTGGCTATTCGTTAAACTGATTTGTGGGTGTGGTGAGGGGTGTATTTATAGGCATTTTAAGGTTTGGGAAACTTTGCCCCTCCTGGTAGGAATGTATATCCCATACGTCACTAGCTCATGGACTCTTGTTAATATGAAAGAAATGAATTTATCAGGTAAGTTCTTACATAAATTATGTTTTTTTTCCAGCGCACCCTTAAGACAACGCTGGTATTTAGAGTTGTCTCAATGGCTGCGTTGGCCTCAGAAAAGGGAGCGTTGAGCATAATTTAGCTCCACTTCAACCCTCAATACCAGCGTTGCCTACGGTAGCGGTAAGCTGGAAAAACGTGCTTGGGCACGATATCCCCATAGGAAACAATGGGGCTGAGCTGGCTGGAAAAAAACCTAACACCTGCAAAAAAGCAGCGTTCAGCTCCTAACGCAGCCCCATTGTTTCCTATGGGGGAAACACTCTCTAAGTCTACACCTAACACCCTAACATGAACCCTGAGTCAAAACACCCCTAATCTTACACTTATTAACCCCTAATCTGCCGCCCCCGCTATCGCCGACACCTGCATTATATTATTAACCCCTAATCTGCCGCTCCGGACACCGCCGCAACCTACATTATAGCTATGAACCCCTAATCTACTGCCCCTAACATCACCGACACCTGTATTATATTTATTAACCCCTAATCTGCCCCCCCAACGTTGCCGCCACCTACCTACACTTATTAACCCCTAATCTGCCGACCGGACCTCGCCGCCACTATAATAAATGCATTAACCCCTAAACCGCCGCACTCCCGCCTCGCAAACACTAGTTACATTTTATTAACCCCTAATCTGCCACCCACAACGTCGCCGCTACTATAATAAAGTTATTAACCCCTAAACCTAAGTCTAACCCTAACATCCCCCTAACTTAAATATTATTTAAATTAATCTAAATAAATGTACTATAATTAAATAAATGATTCCTATTTAAAACTAAATACTTACCTATAAAATAAACCCTAATATAGCTACAATATAACTAATCGTTACATTGTAGCTATTTTAGGATTTATATTTATTTTACAGGCAACTTTGTATTTATTTTATTACCTAGTTAAAATAATTACAAAATTACCTGTAAAATAAATCCTAACCTAAGTTACAAATACACCTAACACTGCACTATCAATAAGTTAATTAAATATATTACCTACAATTATCTAAACTAAAATACAATTAAATAAACTAATCTATAATACAAAAAAAAACAACAGTAAATTACAGAAAATAATTTTTTTTACAAGATGTTTAAACTAATTACACCTAATCTAAGCCCCCTAATAAAATAAAAAAGCCCCCCAAAATAATAAAATGCCCTACCCTATTCTAAATTACAAAGTAATCAGCTCTTTTACCAGCCCTTAAAAGGGCCTTTTGCGGGGCATTGCCCCAAAGTAATCAGCTCTTTTACCTGTAAAAAAAAATACAACCCCCCTAACATTAAAACCCACCACCCACATACCCCTACTCTAACCCACCCAAACCCCCCTTAAATAAACCTAACACTAACCCCCTGAAGATCTCCCTACCTTGAGTCGTCTTCACCCAGCCGAGCCAAATTCTTCATCCAAGCGGAGCAAGAAGAGGTCCTTCATCCGGTAGAAGTCTTCATCCAAGCGGGGCAAGAAGAGGTCCTTCATCCGGTAGAAGTCTTCATCCAAGCGGGGTCTTCTATCTTCATCCATCCGGAGCGGAGCCATCTTCCATACAGTCGACGCTGATCCAATCAGCCAATCGGATTGACCTTGCATTCTATTGGCTGATCGGAACAGCCAATAGAATGCAAGGTCAATCCGATTGGCTGATTGGATCAGCCAAGCGGATTGAACTTCAATCTGATTGGCTGATTCAATCAGCCAATCAGATTTCTCTTACCTTAATTCCGATTGGCTGATAGAATCCTATCAGCCAATCGGAATTCGAGGGATGCCATCTTGGATGACGTCCCTTAAAGGAACCGTCATTCGTCGTTAGTCCGTCGGTTGAAGAGGATGGCTCCGCGTCGGCTGTATGGAAGATGGCTCCGCTCCGGATGGATGGATGAAGATAGAAGACCCCGCTTGGATGAAGACTTCTACCGGTTCAAGGACCTCTTCTTGCCCCGCTTGGATGAAGACTTCTACTGGATGAAGGACCTCTTCTTGCTCCGCTTGGATGAAGAATTCGGCTCGGCTGGGTGAAGACGACTCGAGGTAGGGAGATCTTCAGGGGGTTAGTGTTAGGTTTATTTAAGGGGGGTTTGGGTGGGTTAGAGTAGGGGGTTTTAATGTTGGTGGGGGGGGTTGTATTTTTTTTTTACAGGTAAAAGAGCTGATTACTTTGCGGCAATGCCCTGCAAAAGGCCATTTTAAGGGCTGATTACTTTGTAATTTAGAATAGGGTAGGGCATTTTATTATTTTGGGGGGCTTTTTTATTTTATTAGGGGGCTTAGATTAGGTGTAATTAGTTTAAACTTCTTGTAAAAAAATTTTATTTTCTGTAATTTTGTGTTTGTTTTTTTTGTATTATCTATTAGTTTATTTAATTGTATTTTAGTTTAGCTAATTGTAGGTAATTTATTTAATTAATTTATTGATAGTGTAGTGTTAGGTGTATTTGTAACTTAGGTTAGGATTTATTTTACAGGTAATTTTGTAATTATTTTAACTAGGTAGCTATTAAATAGTTATTAACTATTTAATAGCTATTGTACCTAGTTAAAATAAATACAATACGCAATTGACGTAAGGGGATCTGCTGTAGCCTCGAGTGGCGGAAAGAAAGTGAGCGGTAGACCCTTTTCTGCCTGACTAAATACTAGCGGCCAGTAAAAAGCAGCGTTAGGACCCCTTAACGCTGCTTTTGACGGCTAACGCCAAACTCTAAATCAAGCCGACTGTTTATTAAAGAACACAAAACTAAAAGGGCATCTATCCTTGAATAGGAGGTATCCAAACTATATGTGATTAGTTAAGTGAAGGCAGAGTTGTGGGTGTTTTTGCAGTCACTGTTGCAACCTTCCTCTACAGGTTCCTTGTCTCTGTTGCTACACTCACTGCTGCCATATAGTGATCAAGGCATTTACACTGCAGTATGCTCCTTAATGGAAAGGGCCATGTTTAAACCAAGAAGACCAAGAGGTTGATTTGATAACAAAAATAAAGTTCAATTTATATAAATATATATACTATATAATAAAAGACAAGAGTTTGTCTGAAGCCGTCATGCGCAGTTCAGACAAACTCTTGCCGCGAGGACCCGGCAGCAGCGTGAGGACCCGGCAGCTCAGCTGAAACACAGAGGCGCGCAAGGACCCAGCAGCTCAGCTGAAACACAGAGGCGCGCGAGGACCCGGCAGCTCAGCTGAAACACAGAGGCGCGCGAGGACCCGGCAGCTCAGCTGAAAGAGAGAGAGAGAGAGAGAGAGAGAGAGAGAGAGAATCACAACACGGCCCGTGTCAACGGGCTTTAGGACTAGTATATATATATATAATCTCAAAATCATTAATAACTCCCTCTATACAACAAATACCTGGGTGCTAGCCTATATATTATAATACATATGCATAGAAAGCACTCACAGGCTTAACTTTAAAAAGTAAAGACAAAATGTATTTAACGTAGTACAATATATTGATTTTTGTTGTTGCAACCTATAGTTCAGAACAGTAGAGCATTTTTGAGACACCACAAATTTTTTAAGAAATAAAAAAAAAAAAATGTAGGCATTAAGGAAGGCGATATTTTGATCAAACTTGATGTGAACAATCTGTATACGTTCATTCGCCATTAGGAAGGTCTTAGAGCAGTTGAATGGTTTGCTTCTCATTCTGAGAATTACACAGGTCCACCAATTTTTACTACAATTGGTTGAACTTTGTCTCACTAAAAATTTGAAGACACTTTTTATTGCAAAAATCAGAACAGTGATGGGGTCTAACTTGGCCCTATACCGTACTAATTCATTTATGGATACATTTTGAAGATAAGTTTGTTTGTACACAACAACATGAATCCATTCTTTTTTTTTTCTTCCTTTTCTTTCCTGGCATGGAGAGTCCACAAATCCATTCAATTACTAGTGGGAATTCAACTCCTGGCCACCAGGGGGAAGCAAAGAACACTCCAACAGTTGTTAAGTATCTCTCCCACTTCCCATAACTCAGCCAAAGAAACATGGAAAGAGAAGATGACACAAGGGCATAGAGGTGCCTGAGGATTAAAAATGCTGTCCTAAAAATTAAGGGCGGGTCGTGGACTCTCCATGCCAGGAAAGAAAAGAATTTATCAGGTAAGCATAAATTTTGTTTTCTTTCTAATGGCATGGAGAGTCCACAAATCCATTCAATTACTAGTGGGAACCAATACCCAAGCTAGATGACACAGAATGGAAGGAAGGGAGAACAAGACAGGCGAACATAAACAGAAGGCACCACCGCTTGAATAAACTTTCCCCAAAAAAGAAGCCTCAGCTGAGGCAGAAAACATTGATTTTGAAAAATCATGAAAAGTAAGCAACGTGGCCCAAGGGCCAAAGTGCAGGCTAGATCCATAGAAGCCACATTTTTGAGGCCCAGGAAGAAGAAGAAGGGACAGCCATAGTGGGAAGAGCCTGGCTATTGTCCAGCTGTCTCATAAAACAACCAAGAACACTTCTCAACCAGAAAGAAAGAGAAAAGGAAGAGGTCTTCTGGCCCTTACTCCAACCAGAGAAAAACACTAAAGAAAGAATCTCTAGATGCCTGCAAATAGAATTTCAGAAAACGCACAACATCCAAGTTATGCAACAGACGTTCCTTCTGAGAAGAAGGACTAGGACAGAACCAAGGAATAACAATTACCTAATTTATACCGTGGTCCGACACTACCTAAGGAAGAAATCCCAACTTAGTATGAAGGACCACCCTATCCGCATACAAGACCAGGTAAAGGGTAGCACACTACAGAGCCGGAAGCTCATAAACTCTGCGATAACAGCTTAATAACAACAGACAGCATAGGCTCAAACGGAGTCAAAGCAAAACCCTACAAACAAGAGTAAAAACTCAGTGGAGGAGTAACTGGATTAAACACAGGCCTGATTCTGACAAAGGTCTGAACCAAGGATAGAACATCAGGCAAGACCGCCAGACGTTAAGGTGAAGGAATCAAAGGGGCAGAGAACTGACCCTTCAGAGAAACTGATTGACAAGCCCTTTTCCAGGTACTCCTGAAGAAAAGACAGAATACGGGGTTCCCTCACCAGACTGCAAGGGAAAAACCCTAGATACGCTCCAAAAAGACGATCTACACCACACCGAATAGTCTTGCGAGAAATCGGCTAACAAGCCTTAAGCATAGATTGAACAACCCCTTCAGAAAAACCTCCGCTAAACAAGACTAGGGGTTCAATCTCCAAACAGCTAGCATCAGAGAAACCAGATTTGTAAGAAGGAAAGGACCCTGAGTAGAAGGTCCCTCCTCAGAGAAAAACTTCGTAAAAGGAAGGAACAACATCCTTAGGTCCCCAAACCAGATTCTGGGAGACTAAGCTGGGGCGAATAGAATCACTGACGCTAGCTCCCGCATGACACAAGTTATCACTGAAGGAGGTAGGATAAATGGAGGGAACAGTAAAAAGAGACGGAAATCCCAATACAAATACCAGAGTGACAACCAGAGCTGCTTGCGGATCTCTAGACCCAGACTCCTATATTGGAAGTCTGGGGTATATCTGAGATGCCGTCAGATCCAACTCTGGAACTTCCCACCTGAGGGAGTTCACCGAGAGAACCGATAGAGGACCCACACCCCCTAAATGAAAAGACTGTCTGCTCAGACAATCCACTTCCCAGTAGACAACCGCTGGGAGAAGACAGAAAGGAGACAATTGAGAGACATGCCTACTGAAGAATGGAAGACACCCTCTTCAAAGCTAGGGTGATCCAGAACCTCTCTGAAGGAAGTTGTACGACACTGAAAAAGTTGTCCGATAGATTTGCTGCAGCTGTTTTCAAACTTCAGCCAAGCTAACCATCAGACTACTACAGTTGGCTATCTGATAAACCGACCAACTCGTTAAGATCAAGGATCAGTGCATTGAGGGTGCTCCTAACCCCGAAAAAATTATCGGGAGTGAAAATTCCCTGAGCTCTTAGGGAACTCCAAACTGCTCCCAAGCCCGAAAGGCTGGCATCCGTGGGCACAATATCCCAAGATGAACTACATGAAGAAAGTGCCCTGGGACAGATTGTACTGAGAGCCACCAGGACAGATAAGCTCTTGCCCTGGAATCTAAGACTATCCTCTTGGACTCCGATTCCTTATCTGAGCAAAATATAAATGTAGAAGTCTCAGATGGAAACGAGCAAACGGAAAAATGTCCATGGAAGCTACCATGAGACCAATTACGTCCATACACATTGCCACTGAATGGCTGATAGAGGACTGAAGAAAAGGACAGGTAACAAGAAGAATGAATATTCTGACCTTAGTAAGAAATTCTTCATGGAGATCGAGTCCATGATTGTCCCCCCCAAAAACATAGAAATACCCTGGAATTTGACACCAAGGAACACTTTAACAGATTTGTCTTCCACTCGTTAGAATGGAGAAACGACAACGGAGAATCTGTATGGGAACCTACTAAAAAATAGAGAAAGCGCCTGAACCTAGACATAGTCCAGGTATGGAGCCACCGCAACTCATTGAAATCTAGCCACCGCCAGATGTGCCCCCAGAACCTTTCATAAAGACTCAAGAGACAGAGGGTGGGCCGAAAGGCAGAGCTACATATTGGAAGAGTTTGTCCAAAAAAGCAAACCTAGAAAAATTCTTAGTGTACCATGAGTACAAGTTGACATAAATCTCGAAAGAGAAATGCTAACTACTGAAAGGACAATATGCAAACGTCCTGTGCACAACCCCAAATTGTATGGAAAATGTCAAGTCCTATCTAATAGATAAGAAGAAAAGAACCCAGAAATTACTAAGATCACTGAACACAGATGATCTAGGGCCATACAAGATGTCACAGGCATAAGCTAAAAAAACTCCTCAACCAGGGAAGCTAAAATTAACTTTGTAGAACTCTGAGGCGAACAATAGCCACATATGTAGCCAAATAGCAGGTTCTAAGACTGCTATAGAAAGTTCTGAAAGAACCAAGGAAAAACCCAGCTCTGAGAGAACTCTTCCCAGGAACTATACACACATATGTCATATATATATATATACACACACACACACACAGAGAGAGAGAGAAGCACACTCACAGGAACGAACAACTGGCTCAATGCTATTGTTAGCCTGTTCTATGGCGATTTACCACCTGGGTGCAGCTTCTTTTAGCCCAGTAATGCATTTCACAGAGAAGAACTTTCCTGTAGTATATCAGTCTGATCCTGCCTATAACGGTCAGTCCAGCGCCAAAATACCAGGCAATTCCTCTCTGAACAAGAAACACAGCAACGCCAGACGATTGTTTCAGCCTTCATTGGGCCTTGTCAGTGAGGTGTAGCCATATTCCTCTAAGCACACTAAGCAAGGAGTCCACGTCTGGTTTCCCCTTTTTCCCATAGGGAGACTAAATACACACAGAGAGAAGCACACTCACAGGAACTAACAACTGGCTCAATACTATTGTTAACCTGTTCTATGGCGATTTACCACCTGGGTGCAGCTTCTTTTAGCCCAGTAATGCTTTTCACAGAGAAGAACTTTCCTTCATTGGGCCTCGTCAGTGAGGTGTAGCCATATTCCTCTAAGCACACTGCGCAAGGAGTCCCCTTTTTCCCATAAGGAGACTAAATACACACAGAGAGAAGCACAGGGTTATATACATATAACCCTGGACAAAACATGAAATCATAGACAATACAGAATCACTTTATATAGAAGAGATTATAAACATGTGTCCAATAGACAAAGAAAGCAACATAAAAATATAAATGTCAGGTCTCTATCACAGCGCAGTCATAACCCAGTCTAAGGCGGGGAAAAAAGTTTACCCCATCGCAGCTGGAAAAAAGGGTGACAAATTAAGTCTTGGATAGCAACAGCTCCTTAGAGTAGGAGTAGTAAGATTTCTACCTTATCCTAAATCAAAAGCCGTAATCAACCCCTGACTGCAAGGGATTATTAAAATACCGGCATCCCCCATATGAGGGATCGAATACACACTGTGCTTTTAGACACTTAAATGCCCGTAAAGACGGATCGTGCAGGTAAAGGAAGTGTGAAGTAACTAAAACACACTACATAAAGCCTGGGCCAGGACATCTACTTTGACCCTTCATATAGGCATAAGGAGTGGCACAATCCCTGAAAATAGCTGGGTAAACCAGTAAACTGCTACGCCGCAACATATCTCAATTAGAAGATATATATTTACTATATGAACCCTTAATGAGGGTAGTAGGTCCCACCAGGTCCCTGATTACCTCAGTCCTTCCTCTATGTACTTGTGAGAAAATATATGAAAGGACTTACCCTCCAGGGTCTTCTACTTTGGAGCCGTCACAGTAGCTCCAGGTCTGTTAGCCTCGTTCGACCACTGACAGGGACCTGAAGATACAAGAAAACCAGAGTAACCAACCCTGTTTCTTTATTTAGGGGTTAGCATGACTTGTTGGAGTTAAAGTAAGGACTACCTCACCGACCTCCAACTGCTAAAAGCCACCATTACTCTTTCTAAAGCATTGCCCCAATCCTTGCTTGCAGGCCAAAGTACCAGATTAAAGAGTTGATTTTCTTCAGACACCATCTTCACACACCCCCTACGATGTACGAAGCAAAGAATGACTGGGAGTTATGGGAAGTGGGAGTGATTCTTAACAACTCTGTTGGGGTATTTTTTTCTTCCCCCTGGTGGCCAGGAGTTGAATTCCCACTAGTAATTGAATGGAAATGTGGACTCTCCATGCCATTGAAAAGAAAGAATAGTAACTACTTACTTTGTTACTGCATTTCACCCTGTTCCTGCAGCTCTTTTTAAATCAGTTTTCCTGTTTTAATAGCTTAAAGGTGCCAGAAACTGAAACTCCGCCTCTACATACTGGGCGCCACCATCTTTGAGCTCAGGTATTCTCACAGCCTGTGACAGCAATAGTGCACACTCACAGATCAGTTATATATTGCCCATTTTTACAGGTGTATAATTTGCTTGGGGTTAGTGTGCATGATACATCATGTGAGCTTTACATTTTTGCATTTTTTATAGTTTAACATTTACACCAAATACAGTATATTTTAAAAAGCACTCAACAATAATATTAATGCAAAAATGTACAGCTCCAGCTTTGTGTCATGTACCCTAACCTGAAGGACATTATACAGTTTTTAGAAAGTTGGCAACCTCATTGATGTGTAAATGCATACAGCTTCTATCACAGTATGTAACAATACCTGTGCTCGAAGATGGAGCTTTACTATTAGACAACATTTTAGGGGTTAAAATAGGAACACAGCTTTAAAGAGAGCTGCAGCAACAGGAGGGAAAGCAATACCATAGTAGTTGTTCTCAGCAGTTTAATGTCCCTTTAAGAGAACTGGCTGATAAATATTTTGCTAGACTGTGCTAAGGAAATTCAAGTATTATATGAATTCTTAGCAAACCAGGATAAAAACGTTTATTGTAACAGGCTTTTTGTGGCCTGAATTAAGGTAACAATAACTCTTTCAGAAAACCCTCTTTATGACATGACTAGATATTCAATTGCCAGCCTGTCAAACGCAGAGTCTTCAGGTCTTGATGAAAGAAAGGTCCTTGAGAGAGAAGATCTTTGCTGAGAGGAAGATGCCATGGCGACATGAGAACATTTGGATCAGGTCTGCATACCACATCCTACTAGGCCATACTCGAGCAATCAAAATTGCTGATCCAGTTTGATCTTGGCTTTCATCCTTTATAGCAACAAAAAACAGAGAGCTCCGCCTGAGGGTCTCGAGACCTAGCACAATAGCAAGGAACTTTGTGGTTCAGACGTGAAGCCATGAGGTCCATCTTTGGTAGAACCCACTGTCTCACTATCTGGTTGAATACCTCCTGGTTTAGAGACCTTTCTCCAGGGTGAAAACATTGGCAGCTGAGGAAGTCTACCAACCAACTTTTCACTCAAGGAATGTGAATGGTTGAGCTCAGACAATAGTAACATTTTGCCAAGAATAGAATGTGGGGCACTTCTGTCACTGCTAAGGAGCTGAAAATTTCTCCCTGGTGATTTATGTATGCATATGCAGTAATATTGTCAGACACATAGGAATCATAGGAAGGGTTTCTGCCTAAAGTTGGCACAACTCTGGAGATTGCATGGAGTTTCAGAATGGTCTCCTGAGGAGGCAAATTTATCAGTAAACAAACTCTTTGCACTTTTAGGGACCCCCAAGCCACTCCAAACCCATTTTAACTGGCATATGTGGTATTCACAGTCCAAAGTGGGTCAAAGAAAGAATGCTCCTTTAATTAGGGATTAGTGAGTATGCCACCATGTTGAAGACTGTCTGGTCTTGGGATCTAAAGAAATCTTTTGAGATATCAGTCTCCATTACACTGTTGGAGCACTGCTAGTTGAAGAGTTTGAAGACGAAACATGGCAAACGGTATTGCTTCTGAGGCAGCTACCATCAGACCCACCACTTCCATACATTGAGCAACAGAAAAAGGTAAAATGAACTGAAGAAGAGAGCAGGCCCTCTGTTGTTTGAGTCTGCGTTGTTCCTTTAGAGACAGGTGCATTGACACTGAAGCAATGATGGATCCCAGAAAAGAAAACACAAGTTGAGGTATTAAAAAAACTCTTTTGTAGATTCATTCTCCAATCATGACTGAGCAGCAGTTGCAGAACAGCCTGAGTGTGAGTCACTGTAAGTTTATGAGGAGGAGCCTATACCAGGATATAGGTAAGGAGCTACAAATATTCCCTGAGCTTGCACCACGTATAGATGGTTTGGGGGCTTTGATTGAAAGTTTATCTGACACCCTTGAGAAATGATGTTCCAACGATCCTGAACACATCTGTTTTTCAAGCCTCTGGAAAAAGATTCAATCTACCCCATGCAGATTTGGAGCCTGGGCATACACCTCTTTAAATGTTTGTTTTAAGATCAGAAAGGATTAAACTTCCAGAAGTGTTTGAGAGATCTCTGGGTAGAGGAAGAAGATTCTCTTTGACTTTTGGACTAACAAAAAAAAGCACAAAAACTGCGTTTGCCCTTGGATTTCTTGTCTTGATGAAGGAAAGCTCCTTTGCCTCCAGTGACTGTGGCAATAATTGCATCTAGTCTTGGGTCAAACAAAATTGTTCCCATCAACACTTATTTAAACTGCTACATAACAGCAGTCTTTATACCTTGATAGGTTTAAGTAATCCTGGATCTCCTCCAAGGATGCTTCATTAGAAATTAGTTTTGGCAAGGTTGTTACACGAGATCACCGTAGATGCCACTAAACAAGTTACACTAACAACTGGTTCAAACATGCTAAATAAAAAAGGACCTTTTGTGAATGCCTTCCAATTTTCTGTGCATGGGACTCTTAAAGAGGGTACTGTCCTCCAAAGGAAAGGTAGTCCGTCTAGCAAGAGTGGAAATTGCCCCATCCACATTGTTTCCCAAATCTCAAATTTAGCAGAAGGGAGGTGAAATATGGCTTTGAATTTTGAAGACAGAACAAAAAAAAAAACCACATGGACTATTCCATTCTTTACAAATTATATCAGAACATATGTCGTAAACAGGAAAGGAGGAGCTGTCTTAAAGAATTTATTAATTATTTTAAAAGACTATACAAAGCAGGAAGATCATCCACCTCCAAATAAATTAAAACTTCCAGCAAAGAGCATGAATATGTTCCTGCTTAAATGAAAGGAAATAGGTTCTGCTACTGTTTCAAGGAGAGTGTCCTGAGTTTCTGATAATCCGTCCTCAGAAGAGGATTTGTCAGATTCCGTGTGAGTGAGGGGAAATAAAGAGTGTTGACTTTATGTGAAATCCCAGAAGAGCTAAAAATCTGCTCCATGCATGGGTTTGCGCTTGGCAGCTGGAGACATAAAAGTCACCAATTCAGAAATAATTGAGTGAATATGCTCCCTAAAATCAGAGACAGTTCAGCGGAAACTCCTGGTGTATGAGTTTTAGACCCCTCTAAATTCTGGAAATAAGACAATTCTGGAGTGCTCTGACTAGAATTAGCCATGGCCCCTGCACAAGAAGTGCATTACTGAGCACCAAATTATCTTTACAGAGTAAATGGGTTGGGTGGGGTTGTAGTGGTCAATAGATTCCCCTCACAAAGGTTTAGTTGATGGTCCAGAGCCTGAGCTGCACCCATTTGCTCCATTTTAGAATACAGTAAAAAAAATGATGGAATATCAGAAAATAGCAAACACAGAATAAACAGTAAATGGACACAGAAATTGAAGTACAATTTATAGCTGAGTCCCTTGATAGGAAATACATTGCGGTAAACTGTACAATTTTTCAGCCTCTAATACATTTAATAATATATGAAGGAGATAAAGTAGCCCTTGGGCATCACCTCCACTGACTCTGGAATACTTCTCCCGACAGATGAAAATGGCTACCGCATCTCAGGAACGATGATAAAGAAGCTGGAAAGCACACTAAAAGCTGTCAAAATGTTAACCCCCATCGCTATTCAAGTGCGCCAACACTGCAATAACTCTGATAGGCTGCTGCAATAACTCGGATAGCACAGTAGAGTATTAAACCTAGGAAGCACTAAAGTAACATTTCCCATCAAAATTACATAAAATTCAAAAGTGCCTAGAAGTTTCCACATCATCGCCTAGCTGAAAACTCCAGTCTCCCCCTCTGTCCTCTTTGTAGGCTCTCTGAGGAGGAGATAGGGTCTCAAGTAGGTTAAGAATATACCTTTCTATAGCTTGCAGATCAGCACTTCAGAGTTTACTTCAGTCCATCTTGGAGGCAAAAAATTGACTGGGAGATTGGGAAGGATTAACGCTCTGGTATGTAGGGGTGTTTTTGCCTCATCCTAGTGGAGTAGAGTGTAAACTAATGATGACCTTATGAACGCTCACCATCTTATGAAAGAAAACAAAACACTGTTATACATTTTAAAATTCTTTCATATCCATTGAAAGTGAATGTAAACTTTACTTAATTAAAGGCCAGTATCAAATAATATGCATAAAAAAGGGGCAGTTTAATTCATTTAAATTTACAAAGATGCAAATTTTTTAAAATACTTACCTTTGCGCTATGGTAAACATAATGCAGATCTTCCGCCCGCTGCTCCTGCTTTCTTTAGCAGAACAATGACGAATCCGGCTCGTGGGGCAACGCAACGATTGGAGAAAGCTGGATTCGTCATCTATATGCTAATGAAAGCAGCAGATGCGGGGGGAGGATCAGCATTATGTTTACCATAACGCAAAGGTAAGTATTTTTAAAAATAAGCATCTTTGTAAACTTTAATAAATTAAAGTGCCCCTATTTTTTATGAGTATTATTTGATACTGGCCTTTAAATCATTCTTGTTGTCAGCTCATTCCTAGTGATTCATAGCCTCCTCTTAAATATCCAAGAATGAAGCCAAAGGTCAAGAATTATTTGATGTTGTACAGATAAGCCTGTGTTGCTACTTTAAACTACCAGCTAAGTATCTTTGTGTGTATATATGTATATATATATATATATATATATATATATATATATATATATATATATATATATACACACACACATACACACATACATATATACTGACCTAAAAAAAATTTGCAATTTGTGTAAACTTTCATGGTTCAAACAGAGCATTCAATTTTAAGAGGCATTTTTTCGAATTGCTCCTATTATCAATTTTACTTCATTCTCTTGGTATCCTTTGTTTAAAAGCATATCTACTGTAAGTAGGCTTGCTGGCTACAAACATGCTTCTTGTCATTGGCCCACCAGGTGAGTTCAGCTAGGTCCCAGTACTAGTGCTTTGCTGCTCTGGAGTTTACTTTTCATTGTTTAAAGGGACACTAAACCCACATTTTTCTTTCATTATTCAGATAAAGCAGCACTTTTAAGCAACTTTCTAATTTATTCTTATTATAATTTTTTCTTTGTTCTCTTGCTATCTTTATTTGAAAAGGCAGAAAAGTAAGGTTAGAGGCCGGCCCCTTTTTGGTTCAGAACCTGAGTAACGCTTGCTGATTGGTGGCTAAATTTAGACACCAATCAGAAATCTCTACCCAGGTTCTGAACCAAAAGTGGTCCGGCTCCTATGCTTATATTCCTGCTTTTTCAAATAAAGATACCAAGAGAATGAAGAAAAATTGAAAGTAGTAAATTAGAAAGTTGTTAAAATTGCATGCATGCTCTATCTGAATCATGGGAAAAAAAAATTATATTTAGTATCCCTTTAAGCATATATTAATATGCACACAATAGTGCAATAATAAAATACTATAACACCTTATAGAATTTTATTTTTGCATAGTTCTTAAGAGTGTAACAACATTTGATCTCAGGAAGTGGGTGAGGAAGGCTTATTCACTAGCAATAAATATTAGCTTCATGTGCTGTCGCCCTAAATGTGAATAAACTGATTTTGCTTAATTTTTTCCTGATTACACATTACTTAAATTGATGCCTGTACATGCCATGTATTAGATCATTTGGCATGTTGCGTCATGTTGACGATGTATCGTTTTAGGCAGATTTGAATATTTATGTACACAAATGCAAATAACCTATGATATCCAACTGGATGTTTTCACCTATGAATTTTGTAACAGATTCTATCTACACATGTTGATATGCACTGTCATGTGTTTAATTATTTTTAACCCTTTTTTACATTACTACTTTCACAAGAGTTTCTGATATAATTTATCATTTTTTTTTCAAAAAAGCTCATTTCTTGCCCATGAATGTAACAAACATGGTTACATAGCCTTTTTTAAAATATTTGTGTATTCTGTAAAAGGGGTAAAATAATTATATAACATTTTCTTCAAATTATTCTTATGGGAAAAATATAATTATCAATGTTTTTTCAGCAATTTGATATTAATACAGTTAGATGATTAAACAAACATCCAATCCTCTCGTTTGTAATTTACCATGAGAAAGGTCAGATAAAAAAACACAGGTTAAAATCAGATGAGAAAAATTCTGCATGCAAACACAAGTCTATCATGCATTAACAACTCTTCATTTTCAAAGAAGTCATTTCGTCCAATATCCAGACCACTCATAATCAGATATCACATGCTGGAAGGTGCAAACACTTGATTTAGGAAATATGTGTTTTGTTGATTTGTCTTCTTTAAGTTAAATATAAAATGTGACCACATATTACTATAGTAAATAGTATGTTTTAAAACGACAAGCCAAATAATGTAGCAGAGTAAAAACAATGAATCAGTTTTTTTATGCAACATATGCTAGTCCTCTTGAACCCCTATGTGGATAGTTAGACATATTATATATATATATATATATATATATATATATATAGAGATAGATAGAGATAGATAGATAGATAGACAGACAGATAGATATAGATGGACAGACAGATAGATATAGATGGACAGACAGACGGCCAGATGCACAGACAGATAGACGGACGGATAGATAGATAGATATGAGCACAGGGGTTTGAGACGACTATTATATCTTGTATAAAGAAAGATTTAACAATATGTATACAGGGCTAGAAATTGCAGTGGGAAAGTAAACATTTGACTTTTTCCTATCTTTAACATTGAGTGGATTAGTAACTTTTTCCCCTAGTAAATGTGCTCCTCTGACTAGTAAACTACAACTCATTTGTTGACAAAATATATAGTACGCCTCAAAGAAGTATACAAATAATTTCCACTATTTAAAGTAAAAAATATATTTGTTAATACAAAGTGCTTCATGTTCTAAGCAGTGTAAGCTACTTCTTACAGATTGAAATCAACCCGAACGCGCTCGCTCAGGGTGATTGTCAGGCCGTTCTCTCGTGCAATTGGTCGCACAAGACAAGGGGGGCCATTACACACTCAAGTGAGTGTGTAATGGTACATAGGGGCAGCGGACATACAGGGTCTGCTCCCCATCTATTGCGAAGTCGTGAAGGCAGGTTCTTTTTATGTGCACACTCCTTAGTACATGGGGCCCACACCGCCCACCATTTACCTTAATTACAGCTTTAAAAGAATAGTGTACTGTACTTGTTTTCCCTTTAATGTGTTCTAGTGATCAGTTGCACCTGCTGGAGTGTATTAAATAGTTTACAATTAGCTCCTTTACCTTTATTTTGTCATCATTTGAAATAGCCGCTTTTGTCTGTTTTATCCCCAACCCCCCGGTGTCAGTGCTGGGCAGGATGTGGATGGAGCTCTGGTCACCTGCTGAAGAGGTTCTGCTGAGACTGGGTGCTGATGGCTATAATCTAATAATTATCTATTTGACCTTCCCATACCCAAGAACTCTACACAAATAAAAAGCGATTCACAGGGCTACTGCTACAAAAGTAAAGAAACATTTTTGAGACAATTTTAAGAGGACATAGCAAGCAGCCATAGATTCAGAGCTCTTGCTATTCCCTGGGCGGATAACCATGGAGATACGGATGCGGAGGTGAGCAACACAGCTGTCCCTGCTGACACGCACCAACCGGGAGATCTGGTAAAAGGATTGGGACTCTGGGTCTTTATAAAGAGAGATCGGACTGTGTTGTCCACCCACTGATGTGCTTTTTATATACCTCATAAGCTTGAGGTTAAAGAGTGTAAGTGTGCTTTTACTATGTGCAATTAAAAAGTGTTTTTATGCTACTCTTACATCAGTCCCTTGCGCTCCTGTCTCCTTTTCTCTTTTTTTATCCCCACCTATACTGACAATCTAGTACATAAGTACTGGTTTGTTTACCTAGCTTTTCTACAAACTCCAGCAGAGGAAATTGCATTCCCAGTATGGGGGGGGGGGGGGATAGTTACTAAAAATGTTAATTTTTGACTGCTATCTTAGACAAGACAGGGAAGTCTTTGGGGCCGATTTACTATGCCCCGAATGGGGCCAACTCGTCATGTTTCCACGCGAGCCTTTAGGCTCGCTGAAAACAGGAGTTAAGAAGCAGCGATTTTAGGACCGTTGCTCCTTAACTGGATATGCCGATTTTGAGAGACGTACAGCAATCAACCCGATCGAATACGATCTGGTTAATTAACACCCCTTTAGTGGCCGATTGGCCGCAAAACTGCAGGGTGGGGCATCGCACGAGCAGTTCACTAGAACTGCTTGTGCAATGCTGAATGCTGACAGTGTATGCTGTCCGCATTCAGCGATGTATGGTTGAACTGATACGCTGCAGTGTATCATGTCCGCCAGACATTAATGAATCGGCCCCATAGTGTTTAAACAGAGTGCTAAAATAATTTGATCTGTTCTCCCTGCAATCACAGCCCATTTTAAAGGATTGTGGTTTAAAAGAGCCAACTCCCAAACCCCCCCCCAGCTATTTCATATGGTAAAATAAATCAAAATCAGCCATTTCTCATACATTTTATACTCTGTAACAGGTATAAAAAGTAATCGGAAACGCATTAAGAGGAAACCAATTTTACGATACACTGTCCCTTGCCTGGCATTGATTCTACAAGTTTGGGCAGACTTTTACAATCCACATATTTAAGTATTCCTGCAGGACAGAAAAATGCCAGTGATGCCTTTTCAAATGTTCCCAAAGCTGTTTAATGGGTTTGAGCTTCGGTGATTGTGGAAGTAAAGCCATAAAAATTAGCACTTCAAGTATGCCGAAATAGCTTTTAAGTATAATTAAGATTCTTGCCATGCTGGAAATGTAATAATTTTCCACACAACTGTACGTCTCTGCATACCACTGCAGAATAGTGGTGCTTCTTATTGGTCAAAATGTAATTGATATTGCGCACGTTACAGACTCTAAAGCATCGCCACACCTGAATGATTCCTGCACCTCATTTAATTGTAGTGACATGGTTTGTCACTTGGGGAATACTGTGGTAGTCATGCCTATTAAGTGTGCCTTCTATCAAAATTTCCAATTGTGTCACAAGCAAATAATCCCTCGTTGTGAGACCTACACATAAAGACATCATCTGTCCCACCTTTTCAGGTCTCAAAAAGAAATAATGGATGCAACCAAAAATCGCAAATTTGGACTCAGCAGACTAAAGGATACTAGTGTGATGTACGCTGGATGTGTTATTTAGCCCAGCCCAAACAAGTCTCTTTTTCTTATTTGTCACGTTCTGTGTTTTGTTTTGTTTTTGTCCAGAGATTTTACCATGAAGGACATATTCACACAGTCTCCTTTGAAAAATGAATGCCGAGATCTGTCAGCTGCTTGAACTGGACAGGGATGAAAGTATTTGGTCTCTGAAATGTGATTTCCGTGGCTGGTGAGTCTAATAAATGGATCCTGTACAGTAGAGGTCATCCTTGGTCTGCCTTTCCTGTGGCGATCCTCATGTGAGCCTGGATTCATCTCAGCACTTAATGCTTTTGCCTCTTCACTAGAGTAAAATCTCTTGACATTTTCTGGATTAACTGGTCTTTAGTTCTTAAAATGACGATGGATAGTTGTTTCTGAAGCTGTTTTTTGTCATAATATTAACTACTACAACCAGAATAAGATGGTTTTCTACTCAATAACGCTATAATTGTCACAACACAACTAATTTGCATTTGGTGGTTTAATGAAATTATCCAAATTAATCTTTGTAGTTCAACATAATGCACCTCTAAATGTAACTGAAGTTCTAAAAACAAGATATTTGTTGGTGGTGTATTAAAAAAAAAAAAAACAACAACATTAAAGGGACATGAAACCCAATTGTTTTCTTTTGTGATTCGGACAGAGCATACCATTTTTAAATAGGTTTCCAATTTACTTCTATTATCAAACTTGCTTTATTCTCATGTTATTCTTTGTTGAAGCAATATCTAGATAGGTAGCAAGCACATATCTGGTGCACTACATGACAGGAAATAGTGCTACCATCTAGTGCTCTTGCTAATGTATAACTTTCTGGCAAAACTGCTCTCATATAGTGCTGCAGACTCGTGCACTCTCCTGAGCTAATTTTCTTGTTTTTTTAACAAAAGATACCAAGAAAACAATGAAAATTTCATAATAGAAGTACATTGGAAAGTTGTTTATAATTGTGTGCTCTATCTGAATCTTGAAAGAAAAAATTGGAGCTATATATATATATATATATATATATATATATATATACACACACACATTCACGGGCCACTTTATTAGGTACACCTTGCTAGTACCCAGTTGGACCTCCTTTTGCCTTCAGAACTGCCTTAATTCTTTTTCAAAGATACAACAAGGTGTTGGAAACATTTCTCAGACATTTTGGTCCATATTGACATGATAGCTTCACGCAGTTGCTGCAGATATGTCGGCTGCACATCCATGATGCGAATCTCCCGTTCCACCACATCCCAAAGGTGCTCTATTGGAATGAGATCTGGTGACTGTGGAGGCATTTGGAGTACAATGAACTCATTGTCATGTTCAAGAAACCAGTTTGAGATGATTTGAGCTTTGTGACATGGTGCATTATCCTGCTGGAAGTAGCCATGAGAAGATGGGTACACTGTAGTCATTAAGGGATGGACATGGTCAGCAACAATACGCAGGTAGGCCATGGCATTGAAACAATGCTCAATTGGTACTAAGAGGGCCAAAGTGTGCCAAGAAAATATCCCCACACCATTACACCACCAGCCTGAACCGTTGATACAAGGCAGGATGGATCCATGCTTTCATGTTGTTTACGCCAAATTCTGACCCTACCATCTGAATGTCGCAGCTGAAATCGATACTCATAAGACCAGGAAATGTTTCCAATCTTCTATTGTCCAAGTTTATTGAGCCTGTGTGAATTGTAGCCTCAGTTTCCTGATCTTAGCTTACAGGAGTGGCACCCAGTGTGGTCTTCTGCTGTTGTAGCCCATCTGCTTCAAAGTTTGACGTGTTGTGCATTCAGAGATGGTATTCTGCATACCTTGGTTGTAAAGATTGCTTATTTGAGTTACTGTTGCCTTTCTATCATCTCGAACCAGTCTGCCCATTCTCCTCTGACCTCTAACATCAACAAGGCATTTTCGTCCACACAACTGCCGCTCACTGGATATTTTCTCTTTTTTGGACCATTCTCTGTTAACCCTAGAGATAGCTGTACGTGAAAATCCCAGTAGATCAGCAGTTTTTGAAATACTCAGACGAGCCCGTCTGGCACCAACAACCATGCCACGTTCAAAGTAACTTAAATCCCCTTTCTTCTTTATTCTGATGCTCGGTTTGAACTTCAGCAAGTCGTCTTCACCACGCCTAGATGCCTAAATGCATTGCGTTGCTGCCATGTGATTGGCTGATTAGCAATTTGTGTTACCAAGCAATTGAACGGGTGTACCTAATAAAGTGGCTGGTGAGTGAGTATGTATATATATATATATATATATATATATATATATACACACATACATACACATATATATATATATATATATATATATATATATATATATATATATATATATATATGGAAAAGGAAGAAGGTGTGACCCAGGCACTGGGAAGTAAGTGCTAGATACCTAAAATATGCTGCCAAAATCCACTTATTGTGTTGTCTGAGTCCCCTCAAATCCAGAAACACAATAAAAGGTAATTTTATAGAAACTTAAGAAATAGCTGGATTGGCGCAAAAACTGGTGTATACATTTTTTTTCACTGATAGTGATAGTTTTGATAGACAAATATAAATATGAATATAAATATGGTTCAATATACAGTGGACCTCTTAGGTGACTAAAGTTGCCAGTGGTAACACAATGATAGTGTCGATTTACATATAAATTAAACGAAAATAATTTTTTATCAATCAATAAACCTTTTTAAAAAATGTAAAAAATTAAATATAGTTCATATGCCCAAAACACTGAAGTTAAGAACAGGAATAAAAGATTTATCATAAAATTTCAATCTTTTATTCCTGTTCTTAACGTCAGTGTTTTAAGCATATGAACTATATTTTATTTTTTAAAGATTTTTTCAAAAGGTTTATAGATTGATAAAAAATTAATTTCGTTCAATGTAAATCAACACTAACATTATGTTACCACTGGCAACTTTGGTCACCTAAGAGGTCCACTGTATATTGAACCATATTTATATTCATATTTGTCTACCAAAACTATCACTATCAGTGAAAAAAAAAATGTATACACCAGTTTTTGCGCCAATCCACCTATTTATTGGATTTCTCTCTCTCTCTCTCTCTCTCTCTCTCTCTCTCTCTCTCTCTCTCTCTCTCTCTCTCTCTCTCTCTCTATATATATATATATATATATATATATCTGTCTGTGTAATTTTGGAGTGGGTTATCTCTCTTTGAAGCTTTACTATATCACAGTGCAAAAAAAACATTTTATCGTTTGCTCTATTGTTGCCCTTTTGTGATCAGTATTAATAGATTTGGGACTTGCACCTTGCTTCTAGGCAGAATTATTTTCAGACTAGTGAAGCTACAACATTAGCAACTTCTTTGTCATTTAATGTCATTTTATATGCAGTAGTTGTTAATGCATAATTCATTTTGCTTGTTTTGTACCTCTGACTGCCAAATAAGGCCTCGCTTCCATTGAGTCGTAATTCAGTTTGCGGGCACTCGCAAACCGATAAATATGCTGTCGGAAGCAATATCGTTTATCGACTGTTTCCAATGGTGCGTTATACCTCAATATCGGCAGCCGGACTTCGGCTGCCGAAAAGATCTTCGCGTCCCATAGAAAGTAATAGAAGCCGTTAATCGATAAATTATACCAGGTTTCCAATGAAAGCGCTAACCGTTAATACATTGTCGGAGGCTGTCGATACATCGAGAAATATTACCCCCAGCTCAACTAGGTGTAAAAGAGGAAAATTGTGCTTTTTGAGAGCTATTTTCTATTGAAATGATAAAACTTGCAAATAATGCAAGTGTTTTAATGTAGAAATAAATTGTTATAAGTAATATTTATTGTTGTCTCATGTATAGAAATAGTTGAACTTATATTCTAATAGAAATATCAGTATATATTTAAATATAATAATATATGCAAGAACATATCTACAGAATGCAAACTAGACCTATGCCTAGGGCAGCAATAAATATTACTTATATTTATGAAGTGTTAAATATAATTATATTAGAAAATAGTATTTGATTATTAAAAATATGGATAAGTGTTTTTTTTATTTTTCTTGAGAGGCGATCACAGGTAAGAAGCACGGACGTTAAACGTAAATTCTATAGCGTAAGGTCGGGTTACCTTAGCAACTAATTGATTTTCAAGAAATCCGACGTCAGATGGAAGCGTTAACACAACGTTAACTTACAGCTACACGAAAAGAGCGACTGCGCGCAACACGCTGATCTTTTCAATGGAAACCTGGTACTAAAATGCAGCCGTAAATTACTTTTAGCTGTCGGCCGCTTCGGTAGCTTACGGCTCCATTTTTAACGACTCAATGGAAGCGAGGCCAAAGTTGGAGCTGCATTGCTCTGGCAGTCAAGGGCAGTTTTGTTGTATAAATCTGCTGTAGTAATATGTGATCAGGTATATGAACATGTAAAACAGTCATACCTGTAAGAAATATGCTGCACACAATTATAGTTCCTATTCATTGATGTCACTGAAGGGCAAACTGCATGCAGGTTTTTCATCTTTATTCTGGGTACCTTCTGTTGAAATTATCTGAGGTGATGGGAGATTCCGAGACTGCTTGCTTGACTTTGCTAGCTTCTTAAGTTCATTGGCTATGGAGAGACCTTTTCGCTTGTCCTCTCTTGCTGTCTACAGAAAAAAAATGTATAACTTAAAAATACATATCTAACAAATGTAGTATATACTGTTGCAAATGTACCAGTCATAATATAATCTTAGAACCAAACTTGGTTTAAAAAATAATGACACATTTAATAATATCTTTAGAAAAAAATAAAGACAAAAAATAGTAAGGGCTGAAAAAAAGAAAGAAAAATAGATAGCTTTTTTTCCATTTATGTCCCTTGAATTAAAGGGACAGTATGTACATTGAGATTTGTGCATAATGAAACAACAATATATTTTCATTATCAATTCTGCCCCCTTCTTTTCATGTAATTTTGCTCTGAAAATTGAGCAATTTCTAATTCTCAGAACCTGAAATCCCCGTGCTGATTTATCAGGGCTAACTATGCCACATATCTGTCCCTAATTGACTTTATCAGATAACAACTGCAAAACAACGCTTTCTATACTAACTTTATGACCTTGGCTAACCTTGTTGTTTGTTCCTATAAATATGGCAAATGATGGGGTGTGGTTTGGCTATAGAAAAACAATTGCAGTAAAAAGGATGTTAATTTGTTTTAAAAATGTTAAGCCTTGGGTGATGTTATTATATAGCAGCACAACAGAAATGTAATTACAAGATGTTTACTCTCTGTTTAATGAGTTTTAAACACTGTCACTATGTATATTTTTTTACTGAAGTGCTTTAGATTTTCAGCTAAAAGGGACAGTATACACATTTTTTTAATAAGGTATTTAAATATCTGCAAGGAACATGTTAAGCAAATTCATTGCTGTTACAGAAAATTTATATTTTAACTTGAGAAATCCACTTTGGTAAAGCTTCCAAATTATCTATTTTACCTGCTTGAGTATATTGAATTGTTTACAAGTAGCTAATTTACCCTTATTTTGGCATTTGAAATAGCTAATTTAGCCTGTGGTATACCCACTTATACGGCAAGAGATAGTCTATTGACAATTTATGTAAACACTGCCAACAGAAGAAATTACACTCCCAGTGGGGTTAAAAACAGAATTTATGTTTACCTGATAAATTACTTTCTCCAACGGTGTGTCCGGTCCACGGCGTCATCCTTACTTGTGGGATATTCTCTTCCCCAACAGGAAATGGCAAAGAGCCCAGCAAAGCTGGTCACATGATCCCTCCTAGGCTCCGCCTACCCCAGTCATTCGACCGACGTTAAGGAGGAATATTTGCATAGGAGAAACCATATGGTACCGTGGTGACTGTAGTTAAAGAAAATAAATTATCAGACCTGATTAAAAAAACCAGGGCGGGCCGTGGACCGGACACACCGTTGGAGAAAGTAATTTATCAGGTAAACATAAATTCTGTTTTCACCAACATAGGTGTGTCCGGTCCACGGCGTCATCCTTACTTGTGGGAACCAATACCAAAGCTTTAGGACACGGATGAAGGGAGGGAGCAAATCAGGTCACCTAAATGGAAGGCACCACGGCTTGCAAAACCTTTCTCCCAAAAATAGCCTCAGAAGAAGCAAAAGTATCAAACTTGTAAAATTTGGTAAAAGTGTGCAGTGAAGACCAAGTCGCTGCCCTACATATCTGATCAACAGAAGCCTCGTTCTTGAAGGCCCATGTGGAAGCCACAGCCCTAGTGGAATGAGCTGTGATTCTTTCGGGAGGCTGCCGTCCGGCAGTCTCGTAAGCCAATCTGATGATGCTTTTAATCCAAAAAGAGAGAGAGGTAGAAGTTGCTTTTTGACCTCTCCGTTTACCGGAATAAACAACAAACAAGGAAGATGTTTGTCTAAAATCCTTTGTAGCATCTAAATAGAATTTTAGAGCGCGAACAACATCCAAATTGTGCAACAAACGTTCCTTCTTTGAAACTGGTTTCGGACATAGAGAAGGTACGATAATCTCCTGGTTAATGTTTTTGTTAGAAACAACTTTTGGAAGAAAACCAGGTTTAGTACGTAAAACCACCTTATCTGCATGGAACACCAGATAAGGAGGAGAACACTGCAGAGCAGATAATTCTGAAACTCTTCTAGCAGAAGAAATTGCAACTAAAAACAAAACTTTCCAAGATAATAACTTAATATCAACGGAATGCAAGGGTTCAAACGGAACCCCCTGAAGAACTGAAAGAACTAAATTGAGACTCCAAGGAGGAGTCAAAGGTTTGTAAACAGGCTTAATTCTAACCAGAGCCTGAACAAAGGCTTGAACATCTGGCACAGCGGCCAGCTTTTTGTGAAGTAACACAGACAAGGCAGAAATCTGTCCCTTCAGGGAACTTGCAGATAATCCTTTTTCCAATCCTTCTTGAAGGAAGGATAGAATCCTAGGAATCTTAACCTTGTCCCAAGGGAATCCTTTAGATTCACACCAACAGATATATTTTTTCCAAATTTTGTGGTAAATCTTTCTAGTTACAGGCTTTCTGGCCTGAACAAGAGTATCGATAACAGAATCTGAGAACCCTCGCTTCGATAAGATCAAGCGTTCAATCTCCAAGCAGTCAGCTGGAGTGAAACCAGATTCGGATGTTCGAACGGACCCTGAACAAGAAGGTCTCGTCTCAAAGGTAGCTTCCAAGGAGGAGCCGATGACATATTCACCAGATCTGCATACCAAGTCCTGCGTGGCCACGCAGGAGCTATCAAGATCACCGACGCCCTCTCCTGATTGATCCTGGCTACCAGCCTGGGGATGAGAGGAAACGGCGGGAACACATAAGCTAGTTTGAAGGTCCAAGGTGCTACTAGTGCATCCACTAGAGCCGCCTTGGGATCCCTGGATCTGGACCCGTAGCAAGGAACTTTGAAGTTCTGACGAGAGGCCATCAGATCCATGTCTGGAATGCCCCACAGCTGAGTGACTTGGGCAAAGATTTCCGGATGGAGTTCCCACTCCCCCGGATGCAATGTCTGACGACTCAGAAAATCCGCTTCCCAATTTTCCACTCCTGGGATGTGGATAGCAGACAGGTGGCAGGAGTGAGACTCCGCCCATAGAATGATTTTGGTCACTTCTTCCATCGCCAGGGAACTCCTTGTTCCCCCCTGATGGTTGATGTACGCAACAGTTGTCATGTTGTCTGATTGAAACCGTATGAACTTGGCCCTCGCTAGCTGAGGCCAAGCCTTGAGAGCATTGAATATCGCTCTCAGTTCCAGAATATTTATCGGTAGAAGAGATTCTTCCCGAGACCAAAGACCCTGAGCTTTCAGGGATCCCCAGACCGCGCCCCAGCCCATCAGACTGGCGTCGGTCGTGACAATGACCCACTCTGGTCTGCGGAATGTCATCCCTCGTGACAGGTTGTCCAGGGACAGCCACCAACGGAGTGAGTCTCTGGTCTTCTGATTTACTTGTATCTTCGGAGACAAGTCTGTATAGTCCCCATTCCACTGACTGAGCATGCACAGTTGTAATGGTCTTAGATGAATGCGTGCAAAAGGAACTATGTCCATTGCCGCTACCATCAACCCGATCACTTCCATGCACTGAGCTATGGAAGGAAGAGGAACGGAATGAAGTATCCGACAAGAGTCTAGAAGTTTTGTTTTTCTGGCCTCTGTCAGAAAAATCCTCATTTCTAAGGAGTCTATTATTGTTCCCAAGAAGGGAACCCTTGTTGACGGAGATAGAGAACTCTTTTCCACGTTCACTTTCCATCCGTGAGATCTGAGAAAGGCCAGGACAATGTCCGTGTGAGCCTTTGCTTGAGGAAGGGACGACGCTTGAATCAGAATGTCGTCCAAGTAAGGTACTACAGCAATGCCCCTTGGTCTTAGCACAGCTAGAAGGGACCCTAGTACCTTTGTGAAAATCCTTGGAGCAGTGGCTAATCCGAAAGGAAGCGCCACGAACTGGTAATGTTTGTCCAGGAATGCGAACCTCAGGAACCGATGATGTTCCTTGTGGATAGGAATATGTAGATACGCATCCTTTAAATCCACCGTGGTCAAGAATTGACCTTCCTGGATGGAAGGAAGAATAGTTCGAATGGTTTCCATCTTGAACGATGGAACCTTGAGAAACTTGTTTAAGATCTTGAGATCTAAGATTGGTCTGAACGTTCCCTCTTTTTTGGGAACTATAAACAGATTGGAGTAGAACCCCATCCCTTGTTCTCTTAATGGAACGGGATGAATCACTCCCATTTTTAACAGGTCTTCTACACAATGTAAGAATGCCTGTCTTTTTATGTGGTCTGAAGACAACTGAGACCTGTGGAACCTCCCCCTTGGGGGAAGTCCCTTGAATTCCAGTAAACAGCACCCATGGGTAGATTCAAACTCTTGACCATTTACTTGCAAGTCAGGCATGCTAACCACTAAGCTATGACAGAACATTAAACACTAAAAAACTCTAAGCCATCTCCGTGGAGATGTTGCCTGTACAACGGCAAAGAGAATGACTGGGGTAGGCGGAGCCTAGGAGGGATCATGTGACCAGCTTTGCTGGGCTCTTTGCCATTTCCTGTTGGGGAAGAGAATATCCCACAAGTAAGGATGACGCCGTGGACCGGACACACCTATGTTGGAGAAAAGAGAACTAATAAAATGATAATTTCCCATTGTTCTCTTTAAGTATTGGGCTTTGGTTTACACACAGAAATAAGATAAGGAAGCAAGTGTATGTACACAAAGTAATAATATAATTAGATCTTATTATACCTGCAAGGTCAACCCATTTCAATAGGCTGTGGTTTCAAAGTACAAAACCAGCAATTTAATACCCACAAATAAACCTGAAAATGCAATTTCTCATACATTCTATGCTCTGCAGCTGGTATAACAAATCATTGGAAATACATTAAAAAACATTTTTAATGCATACAGTCCCTTTAAGATATATGGAAAAAAATGTGCCGGCTTGGGAAGTTTTAACAGAGGGTTTTACGTGTAAAATATTAATTGTCTGTAACAGCAATAATTGTGCTTTATAGTTCTTTAATGATAGAATTTGAATAAATATATATATATATATATAAAGTATCCCACAAAAGTGAGTACACCCCTCACATTTTTGTAAATATTTTAATATATTTTTTCATGTGACAACACTGAAGAAATGACACTTTGCTACAATGTAAAGTAGTGAGTGTACAGCCTGTATAACAGTGTAAATTTGCTGTCCCCTCAAAATAACTCAACACAGCCATTAATGTCTAAACCGTTGGCAACAAAATTGAGTACACCCCTAAGTGGAACTGTCCAAATTGGGCCCAAACTGTCAATATTTTGTGTGGCTACCATTATTTTCCAGCACTGCTTTAACCCTCTTGGGCATGGAATTCACCAGAGCTTCACAGGTTGCCACTGGAGTCCTCTTCCACTCCTCCATGACGACATCACAGAGCTGATGGATGTTAGAGATCTTGCGCTCCCCCACCTTCCGTTTGAGGATGCCCTACATATGCTCAATAGGGTTTAGGTCTGGAGACATGCTTGGCCAGTCGTTTTGGAGGTGTGTTTGGGGTCGTTATCATGTTGGAATACTGCCCTGCGGGACAGTCTCCAAAGGGAGGGGATCATGCTCTGTCTAAGTATGTCACAGTACATGTTGGCATTCATGGTTCCCTCAACGAACTGTAGCTCCCCAGTGCCGGCAGCACTCATGCAGGCCCAGACCATGACACTCCCCCCACCATGCTTGACTGTAGGTAAGACACACTTGTCTTTGTACGCCTCACCTGGTTACCGCTACACATGCTCAACACCATCTGAACCAAATAAGTTTATCTTGGTATCTTCAGACCACAGGACATGATTCCAGTAATCCATGTCCTTAGTCTGCTTGTCTTCAGCAAACTGTTTGCGGGCTTTCTTGTGCATCACCTTTAGAAGAGGCTTCCTTCTGGGATGACAGCCATGCAGATCAATTTGATGCAGAGTGCGGCGTATGGTTTGAGCACTGACAGACTGACCCCCCCACCCTTTCAACCTCTGCAGCAATGCTGGCAGCAATCATACATCTATTTCCCAAAGACAACCTCTGGATATGACGCTGAGCCTGTGCACTCAATTTCTTTGGTCGCCCATGGCAAGGCCTGTTCTGAGTGGAACCTATCCTGTGAAACCGCTGTATGGTCTTGCCCACCGTGCTGCAGCTCAGTTTCAGGGTCTTGACAATCTTCTTATAGCCTAGGCTATCTTTATGTAGAGCAACAATTCTTTTTTCAGATCCTCAGAGAGTTCTTTGTTATGAGGTGCCATGTTCAACTTCCAGTGACCAGTATGAGAGAGTGTGATAGCGATAACACCAAATTTAACACACCTGCTCCCCATTCACATTTGAGACCTTGTAACACTAACGAGTCACATGACACCGGGGAGGGAAAATGGTTAATTGGGCCTAAATTTGGACATTTCCACCTAGGGGTGTACTCACTTTTGTTGCCAACGGTTTAGACATTAATGGCTGTGTGTTGAGTTATTTTGAGGGGACAGCAAATTTACACTGTTATACATATAATACAATATTTACAAAAATGTGAGGGGTGTACTCACTTTTGTGAGATACTGTATATATATATATATATATATATATATATATATATATATACACTTATCTCTAGGTGGTTTTTTTCTTCTTTTCATTGTGATAACCATTTTATTTTGATCACAGCACTATGGATTAACAATTTAACCTTCACAAAGTTATATTTAACACAGTAACACAATCTTCAAACGAGTGACACAAGAGAGTTGAAAAAGTAAAGCAGGTGTCTGGCAAGCTATTTCCAAAATGTACTTGTGTGCATAGCAGACATGTGATCCTGCAAACGAAAATCTACCGGAAATGATACAGACATCCTTTCTGAAATATGAGAATGTGTTAGACGCTGATAAGCAGATATCTCTTCCATTGGGAAAGGAATGTACACAATGTTTTTTTTACAGTTTTCCTCCTACATAAAAAAAGCTATAAAATAAAAACGTTACCTGAACCTGCTCCTTTAATTTAAGAATAAATTTCCCTGCTCCCTTCCACTTGCTCTGAGCCTGGTACACACATTCGTGGTCAGAAAGGACTCTTTGGGACGTCTTAGTGGCAGATGATTTCTTGTTTGATGGTTCTTTGATTACTTCTTCCAAGAGTACATAATCGCTTGGGTTGGGGTTGTTCACTATGCTGTACGAATATTTTGCTTTGCTGAGAGCCTGAGACAGGAAATGTTACAAATTTAGCAATAAGTTCAGGAAGAATTTTTTTTTGTAAATTTCCAAAACCTACATCATTTTTTGTTTTTAGTGTGTAAAATCTATGATAGGGTCTGTACAGTAAAAAGTAACCTTCGATGATTCAGATAGACCATGCATATTTTAAACAACTTTACAATTTACTTGTAATATCTAATTTGCTCCGTTCTTCAGTAACCTTTGTTGAAAAGCATACCTAGGTAGGCTCAGCAGAAATAGACTACTGGGACCTAGATGTTTAAAATGGCTGTACATATATGCCTTTTGTCATTGGCGCACCCAATGTGCGCCAATAATTAAGTCAATTTGATAATGGAAGTGCATTGAAAAGTTGTTTAAAATTGTATTCTTCATTGATAGATTTGTTAATTTTTACTTAACTTTTTATCATCATAAAAAATGTTACTGGTTTAATAAATTCAAGTGGAAGAACGCTTTTTTTTTTTTTAATTGATGTTTTAGAACACGGTTAAGCAAAAATATCAGCATAGAGTAGTTTACTGTCCGATTAAGATAGAGTATGTAATTACTGACACTTAAATTCACTTTACTTTGTTCCCTTGGAATCCTTAGTTGAAAAGCATATGTAGATATACTCAGCAGCCTTCAAAATTGAAAGCAAATTGTATTATTTAATTAATCTTGTTTATTTACTACAACACATGCTGCAAGCTGTTACATAAGTATACAGATACATAAATATACTTTATTTGGGAAGCAATTGGTGCTAGCATTTAATGGCTTGTTATTTATTTTGCGCCCACAAATGGGCAAATTTGCCCGTTTGTAGGTGCATGACAAATTAGCGCTCCACTTGTAATCTAACCCTATGGGGGTAGATTTATCAAGTGTCGGGCGGACATGATTCACTGTAGCGTATTATGTCCGCCCGACATCGCTAAACGCCGACAGCATATGCTGTCGGCATTTTACATTGCACAAGAATATCTGGTGAACTGCTTGCGCAATGCTGCCCCCTGCACATTCACCGCCAATCGGTCAATAGCAGGGGGTGTCAATCATCCTGATTGGATAAGCTATGATTGCTGTTCGCCACCTCAGAGGTGGCGGATGAGTTAAGGAGCAGTGGTCTTACAAATTGCTTCCATTTTTTTTTATACATTATAATGATCACAATGCAAATAATAACACCAAATTTCGTATTTGAAATATATTGGATCGGATATTGGAAAAGTATGATGCATAGACAGCAATGAGATCAACAATAACTATCCAATCGACTACGAGTTATCGGCTAAAAATCAACAATAAAATGGACACATCAAATTTAACAGCCAAAAGCCCTTGATAAATTAGCTGACAAAACGCTCAGACCCAAAAAACAAGATGGTGCTGCCCTAGCAAATGATGGTGATAGTGCTTCCTTATAACAATTGAATTGTACCAAATAATAAAAACAAAAAACAATACTGAACATCAATTTAATGTAAAAACACGTAGAAAACATATCTACAGAATATAAACAGCTGCAGCATGCAGAGAGAGAGACTGCCAGATGAGTAGAGGGTGCTGGAACAACTGAATTATTATTATTATTATTTGTAGAGCGCCAACAGATTCCGTAGCGCTAACTGAATGAGGATGAGTGGCTTGGTCAATTGTTGATAGCGCCTGGGCAGCCCTTGAGAGGATTTGTATTTTTTTGTGTATCAATTCAGATGATCTGTTTTTTGTCTCAGGTCTGTCTATACCGGTACTATAAGAAACAATAAGGATACCACGATTTTTTAGGATAAAAAAAATAAAAAAACACCACTGTGGGCCCAATATATAAAAACCACTCAGCCTTCACCAATTCCTGTGTTATTCTAGGAAGCTGATTTATTAAAACTCACCCATCTTTCTATTCTTTTAATAATCAGTCCAGTATTTTCTTCTCAAACCATAAAAACATTGCTTCGAATTTTAACAGACATTAAAGGGATATTAAACAGTGCTCCTTTGGTAGAAACAAATATGATAGCCAAAGTAAACATAAAACGAAACAGATTGTGTACAAATGAGCAAGTAACTTACTTGCAGAATTAACACTTAGCAATTCTCATTGTAGCCCCTGCCCCCAGTATGATAAGAGTGGAACATTTTTTAAATTTAAGTTTCATTCTGCCAGTTCTGAGCATGAACAAATCTGACTCCCTCTGTTCACTTAAAGGGACAGTAAACTCCAAAATGTTTATTGCTTAAAAATATAGATAATTATTTTACTACCCATTCTCCAGCTTTGCACAACAAAATTGTTATAGTAATATACTTTATAACTTTTAAACATTTACATTTCTGCCTTTTTGTAAGCCCCTACAGGCCACCTTTATATCAGAACATTTTTATAGATTTTAAGAGCAAGGCAATGCTCGTTCATGTGTGCCATATAGATAACATTGTGCTTACTCACGAGGAGTTATTCATGAGTCTGCACTAACTGTCAAAAATTATGTAAGTCTGTAAAATAAATGAGATAAGGAGGCAGTCTGAGTTTACTTAGATACAAGGTAATCACAAAGGTAAAGAGTATATTAATATAAGCATGTTGGTTGTGCAAAACTGGGGAATGGATAATAAAGTGATTATCTTTTTAAACAATAACAATTTTGGAGTAGACTAAAACTCCAACTAAACCAACTCTGGAAGTTTTATGATAAGCTTCCTGTAGATACCACAGCCTCCTTGTAGGACTCTGACAGGAAGTAATGGAAACTGCACAAATGAATATTAAAAAAATAATTATTTAAACAGATGAATAAAACATATCACAATGATTTATGTTAAGTATAAGCCAGAAGATATTTATGAAGCCTTATGACTTATATGCAAGTCTAAGTAGCATTAAAAAAAGATGTATAACATATCAGACATCCTTATACCTGTTGAATAACATCCTGCGCAGTACTGAATCGCAATGCTCGAATAACAGTACGTGGTTGTTCAGGAGAGACATCATGTACTTGGACAAAAAAACTTTCATCATCTGAATTAACAGCTAACTCCTTTTCCTCCTTCTCTTCTTGATATATATTCTTGTCATTCAAATTCTGGAACGAAAAATTACAAGGACAAACAATTTAGAAGTTTGAGTGCGCTTGTCTTTGCCTTCTGCATGAAATGAAACAGATTACAACCACTTAAAGGTCATTCTCTTGATGAAATACAACAGACTTCAAAGCAAAAATCTGTTCTGTAATTTCATAAAAGCAATTGACTTGAAATTAAGCAAATTTTCACCTTTTAACACAGCTGCTAATAATTCACTGCCTGGCTGCCACGCGTAATAGCTGACATCGCTGTTTATGTGAGTTTACAATCATGAAATCTTTTTTGCAGTACTTGATAACTGATTCAGACAGAGCATACCATTTTAAACAGTTTTCGTATTTACTTCTATGATCAACATTTCTTCATTCTCTAAGTATCTTTTGTTGAAAATCAGGGACAAAAGCTCAGGAGCAATATATGCAAGTGCACTAGATGGCCGCACTATTTCCTGCCACGTAGTGCTCCAGAAATCTACCTAGGTGTCTCTTCAATAAAGAAAACCTTGGAAACAAAGAAAATTTGATTATAGAAGTAATTTTTTTTTAATTGTTATGTTCTGTCTCAAAGAATAACCAGTGATCTGCACTGTATTGTATTGTATATTTTGTGTTTAAATAAAGCTGGTTTATTAAAAATAGTAATAATAATTGCTTACTCTGTCTGAATCGTAAAATAAACTTTTTGGGTTTCATATCCCTTTAACAACTCAGATAACTATTTTTGGTAGTTTTTGGGATGTACCAATTTTGAGCTTAAAGGGACAGTCTTCATGAGTGAGATAGGGCATGCAATTTTAAACAACTTTCCAATTTACTTTTATCATTCAATGTGCTTTGTTCTTTTGGTATTCTTTGTTGAAAGCTAAACCTAGGTAGGCTTATCTCAGTGCATTTGGACAGTTTTTCACAGCTAGACAGCGCACGTTTATGTGTGTCATATAGACGACATTGTGCTCCCGTGGAGTTATTTATGAGCCAGAACAGATTGGCTAAAATGCAAGTCTGTCAAAACAACTGAAATAAGGGGCTTAGATAAAAATAACTGTGGGAATGGGTAATATAAGGATTATCTATATTTTTAAACAATAGAAATGTCTGTCCCTTTAAGAGGTATTAATGACAGAATTGTGATCACTAAAAAAAAATACTTACAATAGCGGCAGAGGTCCATGAAATCGTTTTCTGGCAATTGCGATGCACCGCTTTTTTTGTACATATTATAACAGCACAGTACATTTAGATCAAGCATACATAGTAAACAATAAACAAAAACCTTTTGCAAAACATGAATATTTTCTGTTTTTAAATTAACATACTTCTTCTTGAGTTTTAAGAATGATTCTTCCCACATATCCTTCCTCTGGGAACCAACTATTCAGAATCTGAAGAATATCTTCCTCAGAACCAATAGCTCTCTGGAATGGCAGTTTCTTGCACTCATTTTTATCTTTAGATATGAAGCATTTTTCTTCCATCAAAAAATAGTCTGTGGGGTTTGCTTCATGTTGCTTTTTAGTAGCCATAATCTGAAAGGAAATAAATATTTCAAATAATTCATTAACAATTTTTACTTTTATAAATGTATTTATTAATTACACACTGATTATAAATAAGATAACGCTTTGCCTGACTGGCTGGACTTAATCTCTAATATAAGATCAACATGTTGTACGTGTAAATTTGCAATGGTTATGTCTATATCTGATTCTATGAGTAAGGTCACTTGCGAGCCGAAACGCGTAAGACAGCCGTCTGTAGGTCTTATGTCATGTCATTATTTCATTTGATTTGGGCTTTGGCTATATATGTAACACTATTTTTGGGCTTAATAAACAGAAGTTGGAGATTTCACTGGATTCCTCTTCCTTTCTGAATTTAGGTCTATATCTAAGCTACATGACAAACATAACAAGGTAGACAAAGGTAGCAGCGGTTAAATATCTTATTATAATTTCTTTCAACTACCTTTAACCCTTTAAGGACACAGCTTTCAGTTTGCTCAATTGTTTTATGACGGAAAAATTCCGTCATATGTCCTTAAGAGGTTAATTAGCAAAACTGGGTAAACTATGATATAGTAGCCAAGTTATGCAACTTTCAAACCTCAGTCTTTGTTCACACAAGCCCATGTAGGGACTACTAACATTGTTTAAAGGGGCAAGAAAGTCAAAATGAAACTTGCATGATTCAGTTAGAGCATGTGATTTTAAGACACTTTTAAATACACTTCTATTTTCAACTTTACTTAGTTTTTTTTGGTATCCATTTTTGAAAAACAATATGTACATATCCTTCACTACTAGGAGCCAGCTGGTGATTGGTGGTATTCAGCTACCTCTTAGTAGCGCATTGCTGCTCCTTCACCAAAGGATAATAAGAGAAAGAATCAAATTTGGTAATAGAAGTAAATTGTATAGTTGTTTAAAATTGTACGTTCTGTCTGAATCATAAAAGAACAATTTTGGGTTTTATGTCCCTTTAATGAGTCATAACTCCAAATGACAGGTGCACTATTTTGTTCTTTTGTTTGTTTGGGCAGGAGCACAATGATGGAACAGCACTGCATATTTAGAGGGATATGATTCAGAGAGAGCATGTTTTGTTTACTGCCGAATACGGACGTAGGAGGCTATTTTTGGTATTCATCTCTTTTCAGAGCCAAATATCCTCTAGCGCAAGTGAAACACACTAAGATCTGTGCAAAACCACACAAGAGGATATTCGGCTCCAAAGAAAGACGAATACCAAAACCAGCCTCCTACTTCCGCATTCGACAGTGAACAAAACTGCTAAATGCACACATCTTCTTTAAGGAGACACAAACAAAGCGTATTAGAAAGGATAAAGTATGAAGCAATGTTAGCACTTCCCTTCAGGTGCTCGCTGCCAGCCCCGGTTCTCCCAAACCGTGTATAGCAGCAGAAAGTGTTGAAAGTGGCGGCGCTCTGTCACCTCCAGGGAATCAAGCTGTCTACGTCTTCTGAGTCAACCTTGTTGCTTTCACCTCCAATATAAAAGAGCTCACAATAGTGTAGCAGATTTCAGACAATGTGGTAGGCGCACAAACTGGTTATACCCACGAGATTGCAGTTAAAATAAGCCTTTTATTAAAATCATCACAAAGGTGTCTTCAGGTGCAGCTTCAGGTTTTATTTAAAATACAGCTCAACGCGTTTCGGCTAAAAGAAGCCTTTATCAAGAGCATAAAGTAAAAACCATTTCTGGAACAAATGATAACCATTTGTTCCAGAAATTGTTTTAACTTTATGTTCTTGATAAAGGCTTCTTTTAGCCGAAACTTGAAATAAAAATAAAACCTAAAGCTGCACCTGAAGACACCTTTGTGATGATTTTAATAAAAGACTTATTTTAACTGCAATCTCGTGGGTAAAACCAGTTTGTGCGCCTACCACACTACCACATTGTCGGAAATCTGCTACACTATTGTGAGCTCTTTTATATTGGAGGTGAAAGCAACAAGGTTGACTCAGAGGACGTGGGCAGCTTGATTCCCTGGAGGTGACAGAGCGCCGCCACTTTCGACACATCTTCTTTCCAATTTACTTCTATTATCTAATTTGCTTTATTCTTTTGGTATCCTTTGTTAAAAGTATACCTAGATTGGCTCAGGAACAACAATGTACTACTGGGGGCTGTAGCTGCTGATTTGTTTCTACACATATATGCCTTTTGTCATTGGCTCAGGTAATGTATTCAACTAGCTCCCAGAAGTGCTTCTTCAACAAATGGTACCAAGAGAATGAAGCAAATATGATAATAGAAGTAAATGGGAATGTGGTTTAAAATTGTATTCTCTATCTGACACATGAAAAATGGCAGTACTTGATTTCATAAAATATAAAAGTGGAGTTGTAACATGACATCATATGTGTTAAATTAGAACAGAAAGTTCCAGCAATAGATAAAATACATCCCATGTGTTCTTAACTCACACACTCAATACATTTCCCTTTAGATCTATTTTTAAAAGTTAACAAGCAGACGTTATCTAATGCAATTACATACTCAGACATAAAAACATTTGCATACAATATATAATATATTATAGGGCAGATGTAGATGTATCTACACTGAGCTATTTGGAATTTTACAAATACATTTTAATATAAGAACATTTTTACTTTACAGTTTTCTTTACATCATAGTTAAATATAGAATCTGATTGGCTCTAATAAAGCCTATGGGGTAGATGCATTAAACAGCGGATGCTGCAATCTACCCCCGAAGCTTCCTGCTCGCCGGAAACTGACGTTAAGAAGCAGCGGTCATAAGACTGCAATCATCCTGATCTGATACGATCGGGTTGATTGACACCCCTACTAGCGGCCGATTGGTTGCGAATGTGCAGGGCGCGGCATTGCACACGCATTTCACCATAAATGCTTATGCAATTATAAATGCCAACAGCGTATGCTGTTGGTATTTAGCAATGTCAGACGGACATGATTCGCTACATCAAATAATGTCCGCCCGCCGTTTGATAAATCGGTCCCCATGTATCTCATATTTTTACTGTATTGTATGTCTTTAGCTTTAGGTATATGGTCCTGTGCCAAGTGGAACATAAATCGTTTTCTAGAAATATTTTAATGTCCACTCCTTCTCCTTTATATACATTCTTCCTGGCTTTAGTTCTATTTCTTCCTAGCCAGAGTACAGTGTTGAAGGATTTACCACACTGCAGGTCTCTCTCAAGTAGTGATATGTCAAAATAGATGCTCTCAAGAAGCAGTTTTCTGCAGCCCGTTTGGATGCTATAAACAGAGGCACACGTTTGTCTGGTAGGGGGCAGTTTGGAATCAGCCAGTGCTTTGGGTGATTTTCACATCAGGGGAGGTGGGGTGCATTTTGTACATGTTTAATCTAAACAGGCTAAATTATTCCACAAAAAAACTATCCTCTGCTTTAAAGAACATGCACTAGAGAACAGAATTCTGTTTGAGGTGCAATCCACACAAATATTCACTAGGTAACCATCATCTTAATAGCTTTATCAAAATATGGTTACACCTTCAAATATACCGGTGTTCTATCACAAGTCTAAATAGTTTCACCGTGACGTATGCGGCCAGGTATGTGATGATGCTGGCACGCATGCACATTTGGGGCAAAATGAGTGCAACAGCTGATGAAACGTCACAGGAAGGGACATGGTTCGCTCTTTTGAAAAATGTGGTCACTTAACAGAACACAGGCAAAAAAAGAATCACCTGGGACAAATGAAACACAAATATATAACACTTAGGGAAAGTTTACATTTGTGGTGTTAAATGTGAGACTCAAAGTGCTGAAGTAAAGTAATGTCAGCTTTTTCACTAGGTTTACATAGTTCCCTCTTCTGTTTTACAACTGAACGATAAGGTCATCGGAAAGGCATATGAAACCCACATTTTTATTTTATGATTCAGATGAAGCATGCAATTTTCAACAACTTTCTAATTTATTTCTATTTTCTTTGTTCTCTTGGAATCTTGTGTTGAGGTAAGCTCAGGAGCGTGCACGTCACAATATGGCAGCAGTTTCGCAAGAATGTTATCCAATTGAAAGAGCACTAGTTGGCATCATTATCTACTGACATGTAGACACCTACTTCAACAAAGAATACCATGGGAATAAAGCAAATTTGCTAATACAAAGAAAATTAGAGACTTTTTAAAATTGCATGCTATGTATGAATCACAAAATACATTTTTTGGTATTTCATATCCCTTAAAGTGTAACCCCACCCCTATTTTCATTTAGCGTTTAGCAATTTGGTACTTTTTATAAGAAAATGAACATCTTGAAGTATGTTGTTTAGCAACTCTAACTGTACGGTATAAAAGAATTGTTTTGCCATTGCCAACCTCAGCTGTGATCGACTCAGCTGCAATAGACACACAAATAAAAAGGATTTAATCAGGGCATGTTTCCGGGTGGCAGCCATGATGGTCGCTTATTTTAGAGGCTGAGGAGTCAGGCTTATATTTCTGCTGCATATAGCTCGACTATGGCACCATATATGATCGTGTGTGATATATTTTTCAACCACAGAATCTGCTGAACACTTTGACCTTAATTAAAACGCCAACTTTAGTCCTGAAGTACCGGAACAAGGAGGTACGCAGTAGTGGCCTTGAAAGAGACAGACCTTCATCTACCCCCCCCCCTTCCCGGGTGACCCCGGGTATAACAGCTTGTAAAGCTGTCTCCTTGTACCTATACCGACATTAAAATCATGGCACTCAAATTGCAACCTTTTGAAGAAGTAATTTGCAACCATCTAGAAGAGCATTACCAGTAACTATCCCGCCTGATCTCTAACAGCTTTAACACACAATTGCAATTCCATACAGCTGATGCAGTCGATCAACTGTTTATGGAGTCCCAGAACGTATGTACAGCTATTGATAAGGACTTGATCAACCCTAAATCTACACCTATAGCAGGTGCAAACCATACTGCTGATCCGGTCGGCACTAAAGGAGAGAACCCCAGAACACTTCAAACACCCAACTCCACAGTGGAGAATAGCAACAAACTTAGAACCGGGGCTGATCAGAGAGATAATCCTGAAAGAATACGGCTATCTCCAGAAAAACGATCTATACCGGCAAAGGTACACTGGTCTGGCGACAACATGACATGCCAGGAGATAGAGCATTATGGTATGAGACAGAAACAGCTGGTCCTAAATGTTCTTTTTGTGGCTAAGAGCTGGTCCTCTGAGCTGTCAGTATGGCGATCTACTCTGTCCGGTGGAACGATAGATCATCATGTTTCTCCTACTACTGGCGTCTTTCACAGCATATGGGAGCTGGCTAATACTTCTCAAGTGAGTCACTGCGATAAGACCGGTATCAGATGAAGCCCCAACACCGCATAGACACCGGCAATATGTATAATCAAAATACCTTGTCAAAAACTCCCACAGCTAACAGCTTATCTGTGACTATGTAGGATCATATTCCTTCTGTGCAGTTTTACCCCCATAAAGACTGCCTTTCCCAAATGATGGCGATTAAGCCTGATGTGTGGGAGACTCTGATACTTAATACAAATGTTTGATAACAGGCTTCTGTTGTGTCAGGTGTGCTTAACACCTCATTTATCAGGTCTAACCCAACATGAACCTAAATGTGTTTTGTCTGTATCTAGACTCGGAGCCGTTTTCCTTTTGCCCAAACATTTTCTGTTTACACTGTGAGTTTTCACTCTGTGTTGCTTGAAATATGTTTATCACCTCTGCCAGACCAATAGCTATCTACTGTTATTCTTTGCAGCTGGAATTTTAAATAAATATGGGTTTGATATATCTGGTTATAAAATTTTCATGGCCCGTAATTAAACTAAGAGATTTACCCTAAGATGACTGATCTATGTTTGCCACATATGTTAGACTGTCAGCTCGCTATTCGGCAGAGTGGTTTCCTTAGTCGATCTGGGATAAAGTTTACAGCATTATAAGAAATTCTATTAACAAAGAATTTATATAAAGTTAATGTTGTTAAATAGCATAATCTAGTCATTTAACTTACTGTCTGTTTAATAAGGAGAATTACAGAGTATGTGTAGAGTTCTGTTATGTGCTATAGAGAACTTTTTGTTCTTGTGTACTCAGGGGGCAAGGACGTTGAATTTACATAAGATACTGTTGTTGATTGGCAGAACTTAGTTTTTTTGTTTTTTTTTTGTGTCCGTTCACTAAGGAGATTCACTGAAGACAAATTGACCCTTGCTATATGTTACAGAATTTTTAAAATGTATTTTGTGTACTCACTAACCAATCCTCAAAAGTAACAACAGGGATTTAACAATTTCACATGGTCTGGTCGTAAGTCTATTCCACCCCTATCTCAATATTAAATAGCCTCTGAAGGTGGATGCGGTGCCATCGGCAGCCGAGACGGCAAGTTGCACCTAACCCTAGTTCAATCCTAGAAACCACCTTACTACCGTAATTAGATACAACCTTAGCTCTTTATTAATATTCAAATAGCATTTAATGCACCTAGCTACCTAGTTGAGCCATTCCCCTACATAATCACGTGGAGATAGTACAATGATGGCCTCTCTACTTATACTATAACTAGCTTAGATAACTAATTGTACTTGTATACCTTAATAGAAAACCTGAGCTTTACATTTATTTGTATAATGGGGCAAAATTTGGATTCTTATTTTGACATTTATTATGTATATTTTTTAATTTTTTCATTTTTGTTGGAATTGTGATTTTACTTGCCTGTTTTTTTTAATCAACCATTTAATTTATGTTTATGTCAGACTGATAGTATTCCAGGATGTAATATTTGATAATAGAAAAAAAACTTGGAAACCTTTTTAAAAATGTTATGCTCTGAATCACAAAATATTTTTTTTAGGTTTAATATTCCTTTAACACCACCATTGTAAATGTGGGCTGAATATTAAGCAAATAATTAAATACATATTAAGTATGCATGGGTGATAATACCAAATATAAAATAAATACACTATCTTAAAGGGATACTAAACGCACATTTTTGCTTTAATGATTCAGACAGAGCATGCAATTTTAAGCAACTTTCTAATTTACTCCTATTATCAAATCAAATTTTCTCTGTTCTCTTGCTATCTTTATTTAAAACGCAGGAATGTGAAGCTTAGAAGCCAGCCCATTTTTGGTTCAGAACCTGGGTTACGCTTGCTTATTGGTTTGCTAAATGTAGCTACCAATAAGCAAGCGCTATCCAGGGTGCTTAAACTAAAATAGTCTGGCTTCTAAGCTTTACATTCTTGCTTTTTAAATAAAGATAGCAAAAGAGCAAAGAACAATTGATAATAGTAGTAAATTAGAAAGTTGCTTAAAATTGCATGCTTTATCTGAACCATAAAAGAAAAAAATTGGGTTTAGTATCTCTAATTCTTTCCAGCTCAACCCAATATGTGCACTTTATAAACAGCCAAACTACCTACTATAAAAAGCAATTTATTTCTAAAGTAATTGCCTGAGATACTTCAGAAAATAGCGAACATATCATAGAAGTAGAAATTTATAATTTTCTAATAAAACACATGCTCACTTTAAGATAGCCTTAGAATATCAATAGATGCCAAATATGTCTCTGATAAATGAAAAACATTTTAAAAAAATTCATAAACACATTTTGTGATACATTAACCTTAATTTCATTGTTTCCATGATTCTTTAAATATTCTACTTTGGCAAGAATGTTCTTACATGGTCAAGAAGTTGTTTTGCAGTTGTTCCCGAATTAACATTAAATACATTGAATGGTTCTGGTCCAGGAATTCCATGTACCGTGACTTTAAACATATTTATTTCTCTTCTTTCTTCTGAACTGAAATACTTAAAGAAAAAGCAATACATAATCAGATTATTACTTGTTATATTACACATATACAGTAACAGGGCCGGACTGGGAATAAAAAGCAGCCCTGGAAAAATATGAAGCCCAGCCCTATTTTCTGTTGAGTCGGAAGAATGCACAGGCCCCTTTTCTCTCAAGGGGGATTACCGGGATACTCCTTTCCCAATATTTTTTTGAGAAATAAATTATATTACTTTGCATTAAATAAAAATGCCAGATTGATATTATATATGCACCCTAAAACCCAATTGCATCCATTAATCACCCCTTTAAATTGTAGCTTTCCAGCCCCAGCTGCTGCAGCCCACCGGGAAATCTCCTGGTATCCTGGTAGGCCAATCCGGCCCTGTACAGTAAAACTGTGATAACCAACTTCCTAGCACATGGGGGCCACAGTTCAATAGTTTAGAAGTCTTAAGGGCCACAAATACATTTATGGCTATTAAACAAACAACTAATATACGTCCAATAAATATCCAGTGACACAGGGACAACTTTAGTAAGGTTGCAGGGTACCCTCTGTCTGCTGTTCTTCCCTCCAGAGGTTACTTCTGAGTTGTGGTTACCCCAAAGCATACATTTTTAGTTTTGCTTTTCAATAAGGGCCACAAAACTATGACACACATTGCTAGTTCTGCTTTCCCCGAAGGGCCACAAAATATAGTTCCAAGGGCTGCCTGTGGGTCTCGGACCGCCAGTTGGCCATTTCTGCTGTAAAACATTAAAGGGACAAGAAACCCAACAGTTTTCTTTCATGATTCAAAAAGAGCATACAATTTTAACCAATTTTTACTTTAATTAGCAAATTTTCTTGATATCTGTTGTTGATAAAAAAACAAGCTCAGGAGCGTGCACGTGTCTGGAGCACTATATGGCAGCAGATTTGCAAGAATGTTTTCCATTTACAAGACCACTAGATGGCAGCACCTTTTCCTGTCATGCAGTGCTCCAGATGCCTACCTAGGTATCTATTCAACAAAGAATACCATGGGAACAAAGCAAGTTTGATAACAGAAATAAACTGGAAACTTTTTTCTTAAATGTTATGCTCTGTCTGAATCACAAAGGGAATGTTTGGGTTTCAATACATTTTATAAAGACATTAACCCTTTGAGTGCCCTTTGAGTGCTAAGCACTTTCCCACCTGGGTGCTAATATTTTCTAACGGCTAGATTTAGAGTTTTGTCGGTAACGACCCGCGTATCTAACGCTGGCTTTTTTCTGGCCGCACCTTTAAAATAACTCTGGTATTGAGAGTCCACATAAAGGCTGCGTTAGGCTCCAAAAAAGGAGCGTAGAGCATATTTAACGCCACTGCAACTCTCGATACCAGAGTTGCTTACGGACGCGGCCAGCCTCAAAAACGTACTCGTGCACGATTCCCCCATAGGAAACAATGGGGCTGTTTGAGCTGAAAAAAAAACCTAACACCTGCAAAAAAGCCGCGTTCAGCTCCTAACGCAGCCCCATTGTTTGCTATGGGGAAACACTTCCTACGTCTGCACCTAACACCCTAACATGTACCCCGAGTCTAAACACCCCTAACCTTACACTTATTAACCCCTATTCTGCCGCCCTCGCTATCGCTGACCCCTGTATATTATTTTTAACCCCTATTCTGCCGCTCCGTAAACCGCCGCTACTTACATTATCCCTATGTACCCCTAATCTGCTGTCCCTAACACCGCCGACCCCTATATTATATTTATTAACTCCTAATCCGCCGCCCACAACGTCGCCTCCACCTGCCTACACTTATTAACCCCTAATCTGCCGAGCGGACCGCACCGCTATTATTATAAAGTTATTAACCCCTAATCCGCCTCACTAACCCTATAATAAATAGTATTAACCCCTAATCTGCCCTCCCTAACATCGCCGACACCTAACTTCAATTATTAACGCCTAATCTGCCGACCGGAGCTCACCGCTATTCTAATAAATATATTAACCCCTAAAGCTAAGTCTAACCCTAACACTAACACCCCCCTAAGTTAAATATAATTTAAATCTAACACAATTAATTAACTCTTCTTAAATAAATTATTCCTATTTAAAGCTAAATACTTACCTGTAAAATAAATCCTAATATAGCTACAATATAAATTATAATTATATTATAGCTATTTTAGGATTAATATTTATTTTACAGGTAACTTTGTATTTATTTTAACCAGGTACAATAGCTATTAAATAGTTAATAACTATTTAATAGCTAAAATAGTTAAAATAATTACAAATTTACCTGTAAAATAAATCCTAACCTAAGTTACAATTAAACCTAACACTACACTATCAATAAATTAATTAAGTACAATTCCTACAAATAAATACAATGAAATAAACTAACTAAATTACAAAAAATAAAAAAATATTTACAAACATTAGAAAAATATTACAACAATTTTAAACTAATTACACCTACTCTAAGCCCCCTAATAAAATAACAAAGCCCCCCAAAATAAAAAAATTCCCTACCCTATTCTAAATTACTAAAGTTCAAAGCTCTTTTACCTTACCAGCCCTGGACAGGGCCCTTTGCGGGGCATGCCCCAAGAAGTTCATCTCTTTTGCCTGTAAAAAAAAAACATACAATACCCCCCCCCCAACATTACAACCCACCACCCACATACCCCTAATCTAGCCCAAACCCCCCTTAAATAAACCTAACATTAAGCCCCTGAAGATCTCCCTACCTTGAGTCGTCTTCACCCAGCCGAGCCAAATTCTTCATACAAGCGGAGCAAGAAGAGGTCCTCCATCCGGTAGAAGTCTTCATCCAAGCGGGGCAGAAGAGGTCTTCCATCCGATTGAAGTCTTCATCCAAGAGGCATCTTCTATCATCATCCATCCAGAGTGGAGCGGCAGCATCCTGAAGACCTCCGACGCGGAACATCCATCCTGGCCGACGACTGAACGACAAATGACGGTTCCTTGAAATGACGTCATCCAAGATGGCGTCCCTCGAATTCCGATTGGCTGATAGGATTCTATCAGCCAATCGGAATTAAGGTAGGAATATTCTGATTGGCTGATGGAGTCAGCCAATCAGAATCAAGTTCAATCCGATTGGCTGATCCAATCAGCCAATCAGATTGAGCTCGCATTCTATTGGCTGATCGGAACATCTTGGATGACGTAATTTAAAGGAACCGTCATTCGTCGTTCAGTCGTCGGCCAGGATGGATGTTCCGCGTCGGAGGTCTTCAGGATGCTGCCGCTCCACTCCGGATAGATGACGATAGAAGATGCCTCTTGGATGAAGACTTCAATCGGATGGAAGACCTCTTCTGCGCCGCTTGGATGAAGACTTCTACCGGATGGAGGACCTCTTCTTGCTCCGCTTGGATGAAGAATTTGGCTCGGCTGGGTGAAGACGACTCAAGGTAGGGAGATCTTCAGGGGCTTAGTGTTAGGTTTATTTAAGGGGGGTTTGGGTTAGATTAGGGGTATGTGGGTGGTGGGTTGTAATGTTGGGGGGGGGTATTGTATGTTTTTTTTTTTTACAGGCAAAAGAGCTGAACTTCTTGGGGCATGCCCCGCAAAGGGCCCTGTTCAGGGCTGGTAAGGTAAAAGAGCTTTGAACTTTAGTAATTTAGAATAGGGTAGGGCATTTTTTTATTTTGGGGGGCTTTGTTATTTTATTAGGGGGCCTAGAGTAGGTGTAATTAGTTTAAAATTGTTGTAATATATTTCTAATGTTTGTAAATATTTTTTTATTTTTTGTAACTTAGTTCTTTTTTATTTTTTGTACTTTAGTTAGTTTATTTCATTGTATTTATTTGTAGGAATTGTATTTAATTTATTTATTGATAGTGTAGTGTTAGGTTTAATTGTAGATAATTATAGGTATTTTATTTAATTTATTTATTGATAGTGTAGTGTTAGGTTTAATTGTAACTTAGGTTAGGATTTATTTTACAGGTAAATTTGTAATTATTTTAACTATTTTAGCTAATAGTTCTTAACTATTTAATAGCTATTGTACCTGGTTAAAATAAATACAAAGTTACCTGTAAAATAAATATTAATCCTAAAATAGCTATAATATAAATATAATTTATATTGTAGCTATATTAGGATTTATTTTACAGGTAAGTATTTAGCTTTAAATAGGAATAATTTATTTAATAAGAGTTAATTAATTTCGTTAGATTAAAATTATATTTAAGTTAGGGGGGTGTTAGTGTTAGGGTTAGACTTAGCTTTAGGGGTTAATACATTTATTAGAATAGCGGTGAGCTCCAGTCGGCAGATTAGGGGTTAATAATTTAAGTTAGGTGTTGGCGATGTTAGGGAGGGCAGATTAGGGGTTAATACTATTTATTATAGGGTTAGTGAGGCGGATTAGGGGTTAATAACTTTATTATAGTAGCGGTGCGGTCCGCTCGGCAGATTATGGGTTAATAAGTGTAGGCAGGTAGAGGCGACGTTGAGGGGGGCAGATTAGGGGTTAATAAATATAATATAGGGGTCGGTGGTGTTAGGGGCAGCAGATTAGGGGTACATAGCTATAATGTAGGTGGCGGCTCTTTGCGGTCGGCAGATTAGGGGTTAATTATTGTAGGTAGCTGGCGGCGACGTTGTGGGGGGCAGGTTAGGGGTTAATAAATATAATACAGGGGTCGGCGGTGTTAGGGGCAGCAGATTAGGGGTACATAAGTATAACGTAGGTGGCGGTCGGCAGATTAGGGGTTAAAAAAATTTAATTGAGTGGCAGCGATGTGGGGGGACCTCGGTTTAGGGGTACATAGGTAGTTTATGGGTGTTAGTGTACTTTAGAGCACAGTAGTTAAGAGCTTTATGAACCGGCCTTAGCCCAGAAAGCTCTTAACTACTGACTTTTTTCTGCGGCTGGAGTTTTGTCGTTAGAATTCTAAAGCTCACTTCAGACACGACTCTAAATACCGGAGTTAGAAAGATCCCATTGAAAAGATAGGATACGCAAATGACGTAAGGGGATCTGCGGTATGGAAAAGTCGTGGCTGAAAAGTGAGCGTTAGACCATTTTTTAAGTGACTCCAAATACCGGCGGTAGCCTAAAACCAGCGTTAGGAGCCTCTAACGCTGGTTTTCACGGCTACCGCCAAACTCCAAATCTAGGCCTAAGTTTTTTTAATTTTTTTTTAATGTTTGAAAACAAATTTTTTTAACTTTTTTTACAGACCCCCAAGACTTACACTGTTAGGTTAGGTTAGGCGATTACCTTTCCAACAGTGGGTCTTGGGGGTCTGTAGCTGCTTAGATGCCTGAGATACAGGCTTCTAAGCAGCATGCCCCCTCCTTCTATACTTAACATTGTTAAGTATAAATAAAGTTGCGCAGTGACGTCATCACGTCATTGCGCAGTGACGTCATCACGTCATTGCGCAGTGACGTCATCACGTCATTGCGCGTGACGTCACTGTGCATCACGTGAAGCCCCGGCGATGCCTATCACTCTACAGGCATGATCGCCGGGGTAGGAGCGGTTAGCAGCCCCCAGATCTCCCTCAAGGTGGGAGAGTGCTCATGATGGCTCTGAGCCGTCATTAGCACCAGAGTGAGAAACTCTGTGACGGCTCAGAGCCGTCATTAGCACTCAAAGGGTTAAAGGGACACTAAACCCAGTTTTTTTCTTTCATGATTCAGATAGAGCATGCAATTTTAAGCTGCTTTCTAATTGACTCCAATTTTTCTTCATTCTCTTGCTTTCTTTATTTGAAAAAGAATGCATCTAAGCAAAGGAGCCAGACAAATTTTGGTTCAGTACTATGGACAGCACTTGTTTAATGGTGGGTGCATTTAGCCACCAATCAGCAAGCACAACCCAGGTTGTGAACCAAAAATCGGTCGGCTTACATTACATTCTTGCATTTCATATAAAGACAGCAAGAGAATTAAGAAAATTTGATAAAGGAGTAAACTAGAAAGTTGCTTAAAATTGCATGCTCTATCTGAATCATGAAAGGAAAAAAAATGTGGGTTCAGTGTCCCTTTAAATTTTATTCATTGTTGCAACTAAACTAGACCATTGTAACATGTATTACATTTTTTTTAATTTTTTATATAAAAAGTGAGTTCATATGATGAAAAAAAATAAAGATTTTGTGTTTTTCTGCTTGTGGGTCATGTGACTGTCTACCAGTATGCAGCAGTTTTCTTTTAACCACTGAGCTTCTATCCCACAGACCAGTGGCACACTTTATATTAGTTCAACATAAAGTTGAACAGTTTTAATGTAACCTTTTTCATGCAAAAATATTTTAATTTGTTTAAATATTGCCCTCTCATTTGCATGATAGAAATGTCTTGAGTTTAATGTCCCTTTAGAGCAGAGATGGGGAACCTTGGGCCCCCAGATGTTTCAGCTCAACTGGACTTTAGAGTGCCTAAGCATCATGGGTAATGTAGTTCTGAAACAGGAGTGCCAAGGTTCTCCATCCCTGCTTTAGAGCATGCATGGTGATTTAAAACATTGGGAGTGGCCCCTATAACCAAATATGTGGTTAAATATTTAAAGGACATTGGCTTTACAGTTAGCGACCTTCTAATCTTGACACAAAGGTGTAGGAATCCAGCATAAAACACAGGGGAAGCTGGAATGTTGATTCTCTTCTGATCTTGGGCATTCTGAAATAATACTGCCATGGAAAATAACTGCAGTATTATCTTACAATTGGAATGTCACTAGCCTCTTTTTTGGCAACATTTTAAATAGAAACAGTTAGGGTTAACTTCTTGGATAATTAAATAAAGTTGCAATTTATTGCTTGGCTACACCGTGCTGCCAGGGTTGGTTCTATAATGGGACACGATAAGACCATGGGACCCGGCTATTAATTTATGAAGGTTCCCATAGGACAGCAGCACTCATCAATCTTTGTCAAATGTTCATATGTGTTCACACTCACTGATAACTGTAAAATGGTACTCAGAAGATTTACTATAGTTGTCACACTCAGGGATTACTAGATAGCATATTGTTACTGGCACACTTAGAGATTACTGTATTCTGATGATACATTAGATTGGTCATCAGAAGGTACACTCAGCACACTCAGGGATTACAATAGAATGGCATAGAGATAGCATATTGTTACTGGCACACTTAGAGATTACTGTATTCTGATGATACATTAGATTGGTAATCAGAAGGTACACTCAGGGATTACTGAAAATTTGTAATGAGATGTCACACTTGAGCTGGCACTCAGTCTGAGGCTCTACACCAAAACCTCCATATACACATATGTCAAAGTTCCCATAGACAGCAGCACTCACCAATCTTTGTCAAATGTTAACATATTTATTGGAATCTCCCAATGGTACAAGAATCAAGACAACGTTTGGGGTCTGTTGCCCTTAGTCATGTCAAATAACACTGAATAAAACACATAGTGCCTTTTATAGGCATGTGCAAAAAGAAGCCACACACCCCTTTTACAAATGAACTCTCAAAACTACTATAGCATTCACCAAGTGATACAAATTAGTAAACTACATTTTAAATTTGCAAAATTGCACATAAGAAGAAGAAGCAGAAGCAGAGAAGTGGTCAATAGTCAACATATCACAGACATATAGACAAATCAAGGTATTTATTTAATCCTATTGGATATATTGCTTCTAATTGAGAAATCCAAAAGGCCTCTTTTTATTTTAAATATAAGGTTCTATCACCTCCTCTCCTCAGGGGACTAATCTGATCAATTATTTGAAACTTAAGTTGACTAACGTTATTATGTCCTGCTAATAAAAAATGTCCAGCTTCTGTATTTTTTATATTTTTAGTGAGAATGTTAGATTTATGTTCTGTTATCTTATCACGGGCAATTCTAGTAGTCTAACCGATGTAACTCAGCCCACATGGGCATTAATTCATATATATGGCAACATTTGTATTACAAGTAAAAAAAACATTAATGTTAAACATTTTTCCAGTTCTTGGATGAAAGTGCTATTAAAAACAGACTTACATAACAGAAAAAAATATCATGGATGTTACCCTTGTTTGGGATGTTCTAATTGTAATAACACGAACAAAGGTAAATATTTTTTTCATCCAAGAACTGGAAAAAGGTATAACATTAATGTTTTTTTTTTTTTACTTGTAATACAAATTTTGCAATAAATATGATTAAATGTCCATATGGGCGGAGTTACATCAGTGAGACTACTAGGACTGTCCGTGATAGGATAACAGAACACAAATTTAACATTCACACTAAAAATATTAAAAATACATTAGCTAAACATTTTTTATTAGCAGGATATAATGTTAGTCAATTTTGAAATCATTGATCAGGTTAGTCCCCTGAGGAGAGGAGGTGATAGAACATTATATTTAAAACAAAAGGAGGCCTTTTGGATTTCCAAATTAGAAACATTGGGGTCGATTTATTAAGCAGCTGATGCTGCATCGACGCCCCATCATTTCTGGCCGTAAGACGCTGCTCTTTAACTTCTCTTCCACCTTTTAGGTGGCGGACTGAAATCATCCCGATCCGATCGGGATTATTGACCACCCCTGCTAGCGGCCATTTGGCCGAGAGTGAGCAGCATTGCACAAGCATTTCACCAGAAATGCTTGTGCAATGTTAAATGCCGACAACGTATGCTGTTGGCATCTAGAGAGGTTGAGTAACGAATCATGTCTGCTCGACCATTAATCAATCTACCCCAAAATATCCAATAGGATTAAATAAAGACTTTGATGTGTCTATATTTCTGTAATATGTTGACTATTGAACACTTCTCTGCTTCACTTCTTTTTTTAGATGTACAACAGTGTAGTTTTGAAATATGTGCAATTTTTGTAGTTTTGAAATATGTGCAATTTTGCAAATTTAAAATATATTGTACTAATTTGTATCACTTGGTAAATGCTATAGTAGTTTTAAGAGTTTATTTTTGCACATGCCTATAAAAAGCACTGTGTGTTTTATTCAGTCTTATTTGACATGACGTTGTCTTAATTCTTGTACCATTCGGAGATTCCAATACATTTCTGAACATCTGACAAAGATTTGTGAGTGCTGCTGTCTATGTGAAGTTTGACATAAGTGTATATGGAAGTTTTGGTGTAGAGCCTCAGGCAGATTTGCTCCACAGCTGACTCACATTGTGCTGGATTTTCATTGCTAGTAATCATTTATCAAGTACAGCACATGAGTACTAGTTTACAGTAATCCCTAAATGAGTGCCAGCTCAAGTGTGACATCTCATTACAAATTTACAGTAATCCCTGAGTGTACCTTCTGAGTACCAATCTAATGTAAAGTGTGCCAGTAACTATATGCTATCTTGTATTTCCTGAGTGTGACAACTATAGTAAGTCTTCTGAGTACCATTTTACAGTAATCAGTGAGTGTGCACACTCCAGTAAATCTTCTCAGAATGAGTTTCAGCAATCCCTGAGTGTTCCAACTCCAGTGTGTCTTCTCAATGGCATTACAGTAATCCCTGAGTGTGCCAGCTCTAGTGTGTCTTCTCAATGACATTACAGTAATCCCTGAGTGTGCCAGCTCCAGTGTGTCTTCTCAATAACATTACAGTAATCCCAGAGTGTGCCAGGTCTAGTGTGTCTTCTCAATGACATTACAGTAATCCCCGAGTATGCCAGCTCCAGTGTGTCTTCTCAATGACATTACAGTAATCCCTGAGTGTGCCAGCTCCAGTGTGTCTTCTCAATGACATTACAGTAATCCCAGAGTGTGCCAACTCTAGTGTGTCTTCTCAATGACATTACAGTAATCCCAGAGTATGCCAGCTCTAGCGTGTCTTCTCAATGACATTACAGTAATCCCTGAGTATGCCAGCTCCAGTGTGTCTTCTCAATGACTATACAGTAATCCCTGAGTGTGCCAGCTCTAGCGTGTCTTCTCAATGACATTACAGTAATCCCCGAGTATGCCAGCTCCAGTGTGTCTTCTCAATGACTATACAGTAATCCCTGAGTGTGCCAGCTCTGGTGTGTATTCTCAATGATATTACAGTAATCCCCGAGTATGCCAGCTCCAGTGTGTCTTCTCAATACTACTTTATAGTAATCCCTCAGTGTGACATTACAGTAATCCCTGAGTGACATTACAGTAATCCCTGGCGTGTGCAAACTTTAGTGTAACTTCTAAGAATAAATATATAGTAATCCCTGAGTGTGACAGCTACATTATGCTTTCTCAATACCAGTTTGCAATAATCCTTGAATGTACCAGCTATGGTACGTTTTCCAAGTTAATTATAATCTCCAGTAGAAATTACAAAACTTAATATTTATTTTACTTAAAACTGAACCTATATGTAGTCTTTTTTGTAATTATTTAATATTAGTTATATATGCCAAAAATATGTCAAAATAAATATTTTACTTGTTAAGGGCTGTGACTTTTTTTTTTAACCCAGAGAATCATCTTAAATTAATCATGAATACGAAACAATTTAAAAAGCTTGACATATTTTAGAAAAAGATTATATTATCTCTGCAGATTACTTATCTTCCTTATCTTATCTTTGTGCGGATTACTTGTGTCACATAAGATCAGGATTTGATAATCCCAGGATCCACAGATTCTAAAAAATGTACTGGCTGGTTTACAATGCTGTTTATCTGTATAAAAACATCTCAATATTTTTGTTGGCTTCTAAATTTGACATCAATTTGTCAACGTTAAACTTTATAATCTCATGTTATACTTAAGAAGAACAAAGCTTTATGAGATTAATTCAGACAAACCAAAAACATGAGATTTCCAATACGTTAATATTGTCAAGCAGTTTCATGAGCATAAAGGGTCAATTTATCATTCTGAGGCAGACATATTTGTGCTTCTGCATGCAACCCGCCCCCTGCATGCACACAGCCAATCACGCACGGGCAGGAGCTGTCAATCTCCCCGGTCGGAAGAGACAGGGGGATTGAAATTCTCCACCTAAGAGGTAAAGAACAGGCCAGAGAAGCAGTGGTCTGCTTGATAAATCTTGACAGTAGGTTCGCTTATGTGAACCTGCAGTCACAAGGGGAGAGATGGGCTTGATAAATCAAATCCATTATATTAACATTTTATATTAACTAATATATTATAAGTAAATGTTACAGCTTCCTTACCAAAGACGCTGGCAGAGAACTTCCAGTAGGAATTTCCTCCATTCTTCGACTGTTGATAAATAAAGTAGAGATCTCTAACGATTCATTATGCAAATTGCGTAGCTGAAGGTGTCTGTAGCCTAGTAGTGTGTACGCCAAAGAAATATAAAACAGGTACAAATATAAGAAATCAAAATAATTAACATTAGTCATTGACAAAATGTGAACATCAATTACTTCAAAAGTGTGTCAAAGTACAATACAAGTTTCTATTTTTCTGAAAGAAAACATGAAGCATAACATATCACTATTTATACTGAAAGACTCGTGCCTTTCCATGGACACACGGGCTATTGTTGATAGTTCCGGGCCCTTCTGGTCAAATGACCTGCTTCAGCCAATGAGACGACTACTGGAAAATGTGTACAACTACATGCGGTATGAGTGATACATATGGTATAAGTGATATAAACCTTGTTTTTTTGTGTTTCTAAAAACAGAACACATATATAATTAAGTAATAGGATATTACAATCTGAGTTAAACATCCCTATAAATGTTTCTGCCCTGGCTGAAGTAAAGTCTAGTAAACTGGACAAGGGAAGTGTAATTATTTTTGTAATATATTTTTCAAAATATTTGTTTTCATAATAGGACAGATATCATATAAGAGAGTTCCATCAATTTGTTGGCAGCATTAAAAGGACAGTTTAGTGTAAAACTGGTTTCCCCATAACGTGTTCCCAATGACTTGTTATACCAACATCAGAGTATAATGAATAAGAAAACACTCATTATGGCTTGTTTTTGTATATGAAACTGCTATTCTTCTTCGTTAATTGGTTGAGCTAACAAGGAAAACAGACTTCCTTATTTTATAACTTTCTAGTTTCCTTATATTATCTCTGTCTGTATACCAAAGCCCAATACTTAAATTGAAGATTAAATTTTTATTAACTATCTCTCCCACTGGGAGTGTAATTTATTCTGCTAGCTATGTTTATGTAGTTTTTTTCATAGCCAAAACTTAAAGGGACAGTATATTGTAAAATTGTTTTTCTCTTAATGTATTTCCAATGACTTGTTATTCCAGCTGTACCATAAAAAAGTATGAGAAATTGCATTTCCATGTTTATTTGTGTATTTCAAACCACAACCTATTAAAATGGGTTGAGCTTGTAGGTAAATCTGATCTCTTTATTGTATCACGTTGCGTACACACACATGCTTCCTTATCTTATATCTGTCTAACCAAAGCTTAATACTTTAAAAGACTACAATGGTAAATTAACATTTTATTATTTAACTATCCTACACCCCACTGGGAGTGTAATTTCTTCTGCTGGCTGTGTTTACATAGCTTGTCTATAGCCTTTACCTAAGTGTAGAAACTTTCAGCATAGGTGGATATACCACAGGCTAAATCAGCTATTTCAAATGCCGAAATAAGGGTAAACAAGCTACTTGTAAACAATTTAATACACTCCAGCAGGTAAAATCAATCGCTGGGAACACATTGTGTAAACTGTGCCTTAATGTAAGTATTGCAATTTTCAGTATAGGGGGAGATATCATAAACAAAAAAAACTATTTCAAATACAAAAATAAAGATAAGAGATATTTGTAAACAATTTAATACACTCCAGCAGGTAAAATAGATCATTGGGAACTCATTAAAGGGTAGAACATTTACAGTACACTCTGCCTTTAAGGGTTCTAGAGATCTCTACAACTATTACTATTATTATGAACAATTAGTGTATATAACCAAAATATACCTCTCTTTAGGGCCCTAAGAGGAATGATTCTTTGGGCGGTCACTGCAGAGCTGTTGTTCTCCACCACGGCAAAGCGGAGAAAAACGAGGTCTTCAAAGTAAACCCGGAATAGGAACTGTTCATTCCACATAGGATTTAATGTGTTTCTATGTATTGGTTTAGTTCTAAAATGGCAGCTGTCCACTGGCATCCCAAGAACATCAATTTCAATACAAGGACTTCCTGTACTATTACTCGGACACACATTTTGTCCAGAAACAATCTGAAGGAGAAAAAAAACCCAGCAAACATTGAAGCAATGAATAAGTGCATTTAATGTGAAAAGCTTCATAAGATATCAACAAAATCTAAAACAGAATTTGTGCATATTCTTGGTTCACCATAACAATTAAACATTCTAGTACAAAAATAAAATGATCTAATTAGATGGAACATTTCATTTTTTCATTCCTATTAACTAGGGGCTTGATTACAAGTGGAGAGCTATTTAACCGTGCGGCCCGTTTACAGGTGCACGTTAAATAACCAGCCATTGGCTGGATAATGCTCCCGCAAGCTTGTGGGAGCACTTTGCGCTTAACGCAAGTAACCAAAGGTCAAACTTCTGGTTAATTAAAAAAATGTGCCCCAATTGCCCCAAAATAAAGTGGACAGTTCCTTTTAGAAAAATATTTAAAAAAAAATAAAAAAAAAATTAGCATGTTTATTTTTTGGAAAAATAATTGCACAAAGCAGTTATAAAGGGTTAAAATGAGGGGATGTGGTGTGTTAGAAAAAAAAAAAACGGCACTGAAAAGAGCCTTTACATTGAAGTCTATTGGGACAGTTTTTTTACTTTAAATATACAGTATATGTATATGCTTATATACATATATATTTATGTGTTAATATGTTTATAATAATGTTTATATAATTTTGGTGAAACATGTGATTTAATTAATTTGGAGAGCTTATCACATGATTCATTATCATTGACCAATAAACAGAGTATTAATGCAGCTAGTGGTTTTCAGAATAAATCAGAGTTCTACCCTATTCATAACAGGGGTTCCACCCTTGAGACTTTCTTTAAACGGGTGGAACGTGACTTGATTAAACTCAAAGATTTAGCTGTCTACCAGACTCCCAATCTGTCCAGGTCTGAGAGAGCGGCCCTTAAGGAGCTCCAAGAGAACAAAGACATTGTTATACGCACAGCCGATAAGGGGGGCTCTGTCGTGGTTTTGGACAAAATTGATTATGTAAATGAGGCACTACGCCAGCTTAACAACATTGAGGATTATATCCCTTTGGATAGGGATCCTACCACCACATTTAAGAAGGAACTATTGGATATTCTGGACGACGGGTTGGAAGATGGGCACTACGACCGAAAAACCTTTGAGTTTTTGGTTGTTGATCACCCAGTTGTGCCCATCTTCCACCACTTACCCAAAGTCCATAAATCCCTGACAGATGTCAGGGGTCGTCCAATAGTTAGTGGTATAAATTCCCTGTTGGAACATGTGTCACAATGGGTTGATAGTATTCTACAACCACTTGTACAGAATTTGCATAGTTACATGCGAGATACAAAAGATGTAATCATGACTCTAGACAAATTAAAGTGGAATAGTGATTGTTATAAATGGGCAACTATTGATGTAGTAGCATTGTACTCCTCGATTCCTCATGAGGAGGGTCTAACAGCGGTAGGATTTTTTCTGGAGCGCTATTCTGATTTTTCTATGGATTTTCGTTGCTTTATACTTAGAGTATTAAAGTTTTTGCTTACTAACAATTATTTTTCATTTGAGGATAGATTTTATCTCCAGAGACGTGGGACAGCTATGGGGGCCAAGTTTGCCCCCTCCTATGCCAACCTTTTCATGGGTTGGTGGGAGCTGTCCCACGTCTGGAGATGGAAATCCCTACAGACATTTGATTTGTTTTTATGTTCGTTTCATAGACGATCTATTACTTGTATGGAAAGGGAGCACACTGCAGTTTACATCTTTCGTGGCGTATTTGAACTCCAATAATATTGGAATTAAGTTCACCCACAAATTAAGTGAAAGTGAAATAAATTTTTTAGATATCACTATTAAAGGTACAGATGATGGAAAAGTGCTTACTGAGATTTATAGGAAACCCATAGCAGGGAACACTCTCCTCCATGCGAGTAGTTGTCACCCAAGGCATGTACCTTATGCGGTTGCCAAAGGACAGTTTACTAGGGTTAAACGCAATTGCACACTACCCAATAAATATGCAGAACAATCAAAGGATTTAACCAACAGACTAAAGAGCAGGGGGTATAGCTCCCATGTAATTAAAAAAGCGAGGAATCAGGTTGATGCGCTTGATAGGGTGCAAACTTTGGATACAACTAGGAATGTTGATAATATATCTGAGGGTCAACATAAAGGAGTGACCTTTGTTACAGAATATAGTCAGGAATACCAAGAAATTTGCAAAATAGTGAAGAAACATTTTTCTTTTCTTGCTGCGGACGACAAATTAGAGAATTGTGTCTCCCAAGGACTGCGGTGTTCCTATAGGAAAACAAGTACTCTAGGTAACTTGTTGTCACCATCAGTCTTGCCCAAAACCGATAAACGACAGAGCTCCTGGCTTACACATAGGGGCATCTTCAAATGTCTTAATAAATGTAGGGTATGTGAATTTGTTCTCCCTTCGGACAACATCAGGTCTGAGGTAACAGGTGAAAGGTTCCCCATACAAACATGTTTAAAGTGCACCTCCACATATGTGGTTTATGTCCTCAGTTGTACCCTCTGTCATTTACAGTATGTGGGACTCACCACAACAGAGGTAAAAGTCCGCATACGGAACCATTTGTCGACAATACAAGCAGGAACGGCATCTACACCTTTGGTGCAGCATTTTGCTAAACATCACCGTAGCAGTGTTAATTCACTGAAATGGCAGGCTATTGAAAGGGTTACCTGTCCCCCTAGGGGAGGGGATAGGGATAGGTTGCTGCAGAAGAGGGAAATGTTTTGGATTTTCAGACTTCAGACTCGTGTACCTACTGGCCTGAATTCTGAGTATGATCTAATCAATTATTGGCAATGATTTATCGAGCCATAGATCTCTATTCCCTCTACTGCGGCGCCTGACTCTATACCCTTTAATTGTGCCTTCAGTTTTCCCCTTTTCACCATATAGAGTTTTCCTTAGTCCTCCTTTTTCTTTGTGGGCTTGGCATTTATTAGCTGCATCACCGAAATTTCCACACAGAGTGAAATATTACAAGTGCAAATGCACTGGATGTTTGGTGTAGCTTGAACTCCAACTTCATAACCATATCAATAGATGTAGTCACAAGAATTTATGCAGCGCCAATATACCACAATATACCACATTATTATTATAGTAAGTTTTGTATAAAATTAGGCTACCTCTCTTTCTAGCTTTGTACATTTTAATATTTGATAGAATATGATCAGATGGCAGAACAGGAAATAAATATATATTTATTCCATATTAAAATCTTTGGTGATTTCATCACGCTAGTGGCCACCATTTAAACTTATACACTATAACTGTCATTTACAGTCTACTCTAATGTTATGAAAATTATTTCAGTAATTCTATAGATGTATTGTTCTATTTTACTTTTGTATTGTATTTTATTGGTAATACAATTGGGCCAGTTGACATTTTTGCAACATAAAGTGTGCATATGTGAATTTTTTCCATTTAATGTTTATTTCCCCATTTCCATCTAACATTTAAGATTTCCAGCTAGCATTCATTTGATCATTATTCTGTCATTTATGTATATATTTTTTCTAGGTATAGATTGGTGACAGGCACTTTGTATTTGAAATTTCTAACTGAAATATAGTATTTTTCTGTTAAAGTACTCAAAGAGTTAAAACTGCATCACAATGTGTAATTTTGTTTTTACCCAATCAGGGTGATCCTGGTGCTTTTTAAGGTACACAGGTGCATAGTCCAGTAGCTATGATTACGGCCCCTGGCCGAAACATGTTAGCGGACTAAATGTTGTGAATGCATTTGTGGCTTTCCCTGGAGTGTTTTTACTACTGATGTTTCAATAAAGACTGTATGTTTTTAAGACTGCTGCTAGCAACTTTTTTCAATTATATGCTTATATACATATATATTTATGTGTTAATATGTTTATATACACATATAACATAAATATATATGTATATATTCATATAGATTTTAAATTTGCTGCCCAGCGCTTTGCGACTTACCCCCTGCGCTAAGTTCTTTGTCGTTTTTAACGGCAAGAGAACGAGGCTCTCATTGGAGACTATGGAAGCACTCTCTCGTGAGCGCAAGGCTTACAGGCAATGCAAATGTGAGGTTGCGTTCACATTGAGCTTAAGTATTAATACCAGTGCACATTTGCGCAAAAAAAAACCATCAGCTATATAGAGATATCTATTTATGAATAAATAGAACATATTCTTCTACATGAAGAACACTGGAATGTAAAATATTCATATTTCATGTGGGATAAGCATACTTGAGAAAATGTGATCCAGTTTGCGCGCGTGACCCCCTTTTTTTAAAAAAAATTTGCACTCCATTGAAGTCGATGGGGGAATACGTTAAGCAGTCGCGATATAAGAGGTTTGGATACTTGTGTGCGTCGAGTTAGCGCTTGTGCAAAAATGTTTTTTTTTACTCGTAATACACGCGCTAGACAATGCGCACAAAAAATTTACTTCTATAGCAGTCAACACACGGGCGGGAACACACGGGCGGGAGCGATAAATAGTACACCACTTGTAATCTAGCCCTTAGTGGGTTTAAATGCACAACTAGCAAGGAATACTAGTGCTAACATAAAATGCTTTAAAACATTTAACTATTGGATTTGAATGCCCCTTTAATTTGATTTTCTGGTGCAATAGGCCCACTATTGAAAAGTACTACTGCAAAAAAGTTGCAATACAACTGTGCTATTTTCTATTGTGAATTGTTATAACACAGATTTGAAACTTTATATTTCAAGATCTTCTCAACGGAGCTGATGGTCTGCAATGTTTCAAACAATAATGACCTCCCCTTAACCTAAGCTACCAAAGAAAAACTGTAATCTGACAATAAATCACAGCAAAAACCAATACAGAGTCTGAAAAGGAGTTTCGGTGTATAGCATAAACATATATAAATGGAAAAGCATGCTTTTTACATATGGGTACTCATAGTGGCATTGTTTCAAATCCATCAAAATTCCCACATGAAACTACGGTCAATTATTTTTGCTTCTATGCCATTACAATCCAATAGAACTGAAATGTTTCTTATCTGCACTTCCCTATACAGTGGGTATTGAAAAGAATCACCCCCTCAAAAATAATCACATTTTGTTGCTTTCATTCCGAAAGAAAAGAGTTTATCAGGTAAGCATACACTTTGTTATCTAATATAAATATATATGTTGATTGGAGTAGCCGTGTTAGTCCAGAGATTTAGATATCAAAATAACAAGAGTATTGCATTGAGCAATGATACTTTTTTTATTGGACTAACTATACATTTATAAGTTGACAAGCTTTCGGAAGAGTTCCTTCCTTTATCAAGTCTGAAGCAATACGTATTGTATTGCTTCAGACTTGATAAAGGAAGGAACTCTTCCGAAAGCTTTTCAACTTATAAATGTATAGTTAGTCCAATAAAAAAGAATCATTGCTCAATGCAATACTCTTGTTATTTTGATATATATATATATATATATATATATATATATATATATATATATATATATTCAATTGTGATACTAATATTACTAAACTGTACTTTTCTAAATAAAATACATACTGATAATGAATATATAGCTGGTTCCATGTTCTCTACATCTCGATCCAACGGAGAGAATAACTGGTATAATGGACAGCTCCTGTCCCATAAAACAGGTGGTTTAAGGACATATCCACAACCTCCATTTTCTTCAAACATGGCTGAATTCAAATGCAGGGAGAGATCTGAAAGCAACAAGTACAAATATAAGACGAGTATTCATGCAAAGAACATCCAGTACTTTTTCTTGTGTGTGTGACATATGATACTCTAATGAAACATTTCATCATTTGTCTGAGATATGCCAGTGCTGGTTGTACAAAGATTATTTATTAAGTTAGCATGGAATTGTGACTGAATGTGTGCTTGCCTTGGACTGAGAGGACGGTGAACACAAGTGAAAATGGTACAAGAAGATACAAAAGAAAGCATAGAAGGAAGCTTGTTACATTATATGGCCAAAAGAGTGTGGTCACCTGAGCATCACACCTATATGAGCATGTTGGATATCACAATCGAAAAACATGGAAATTAACATGAAGTTGGCCCCTGATTTGCATCAATAACAACTGACACTCCTGATTGAATTTCCACAAGTTTTTGGACTATCTGTGGGAATTTGTGCCCATTCAGCAAAAAGAGCATTTGCAAAGTCAGGCACTGATGTTGGATGAGGTCTGGCTTGCGATCGCCATTCCAATTCATCCAAAAGGTGTTCAGTGGGGTTGAGGTAAGGGCTCTGTGCAGGCCACTTGAATTACTTTATGCCAAACCATGTTTTAATGAACCTAACATTGTACACAAGGGCACAGTCATACTGGAACAGGCAAGGGCCATACCCAAACTTTTCGAAAGCAGCCAGTTGTCTAAAATGTCTGTATCCTGTACTATTAAGATGACCCTTCACTGGAACTATGGTGCCTAGCCCAAACTCAGCCCTAAATCATTATCCCTCCTCTATTAAACTTTACAATGGACACTATGTATTCATATGTGTAGCGTTCCCTTGGCATCCTCCACATCCAGATTCTTTCAATAGACTGCAAATAGTGAAGAGAGATTTATCACTCCAGAGAACAAGTTTCCACTGCTTGATAATCCGATGGCAGAGTGCATTACACCACTCCATCCGAAGCCTGGCATTGCGCATGTAGATCTGAGAATTGTGTACAGCTGCTCAGCCATGAAAAACCCATTTCATGAGGTTTCAGATGCACAGTTTTTATGCTAATGTTGCTTTCAGAATTGGAAATCTGTAGGGTGTGATGCAACGGATGATAGGCAATTTTTACATACTACAAGCTTTGGCATTCAACGGCCCTGCTCTGTGAGTTTGTTTGGTCTACCACTTCATGACTCATCACTCCAGAAAACACATTTCCCCTGCTCCAGAATCCAGGAGTAGTGAGCTTTACACCACTACTTGTGCATGTTGATCTGCGGCTTGTGTACAACTGCTCAGCCATGGAAGCCCATTTTTTTTAACCTCCTTCTTATTTTAATGTTTCTTGCAGAGGCAGTTTGAACTCTGTAGTGAGTGATTCAACAAATGATAGGCGGTCCTGTTCTGTTAGTTTGCCACTTTGTGGCTGGGTTGATGTTGCTCCTAGACACTTTCACTTCATAATAATAGCACTTGCAGTTGACTGGGGCAGATATATTGGGCATAAACTGACTTGTGGCCCAGATGGCATCCTATGGCAGTACCACAGTTTAAATCACTGAGCTCTTCAGTATGATCTATTATAGTGCCAATGTTTGTCTATGGAGATTTCATGGCTATGTGCTGGGTTGTATGCACCTGTAAGCAATGAGTGTAGCTGCTGAACTCAATAATTAGTAGGGGTGTCTGCATACTTTGGCCATATAGTTTATTTGCAGAAGATGTAAAGAGTAAAAGATGATACAGAGGCTTTCCTAACATGTAGAAAGAACATACTGGACTTAGTGCCTCAACTTTTGTCATTTACTTGACTAAATACTATATTTTTTCCTAATATTTTTTGATAGGTATCGACTACAAGTTAAGATTTCTTCACACTATTTGCAGAGAAACGCTTTGAATTTAAGAATGACCATAACCTATTTTTTTTCATTTCAGTAGCCTGCAAAAATGTAAAAAAGACAAAAATGTATATTTGACCATTTTTGTAAGCATCTTTATAAGATCTGAACATGCAAATACACAAAAAAATGTCACAGTCATTTATTATTGTGAATCATATTATTGTTATGATTAGTTTTGCATGAAATGCCTTTTTAATTGTTAAATTATGTAACAAATTATATGAAATAACAACAGAGTATGTTTATAGGATTACACAAGTTTATGAATCAAAGAGTTGTTTATCAGATATTAATATTATAAACAGGTTGTTGAGATCTTTTTGTTTGAAAACCGCTTTAAACTCTGTGACCCCATAGAATGCATGTCTGGTAAATGCCTACTTGTATACTGGTATAGCTCCTTGGAATTCATAACAATTAACAACTGGCTCATGAAAATATCCATGACATAAGTCTTTCAGACACATGTCCACAAGGTGTTTACTTTCTGATAATTCTGTTTTACCCTGGTAATAATTAATACAAAATCTCTGACTACATCCCTTCCACACTGACATTTTTACCATGTTCTAACCAAAAATTCTTGAAAGGTTTCAAAGGTAAGATCAATCCAGACAAATGCTCACCTTGCACCATAAGCGGTCAGTAAATTAAAAAATATCAGTACATATTGTGGGAAAACCAGATCATCAGAAGTTTCTATGACTTATATCAGAAGAGCAAGGGTTTTACACGCAAGTTTTACAGGATATTGAAGACAGTGTTAAATTAGAGCATAAAATAAATAGGAACTGATTGGTGCAGTTTTGAAAATTCTGCAGGGATCAGCCTTCAGCAGAATATAATGAACATACGAGAAGATGCTGGACAACCAAACAAGGGTAATAAGGACATTTGCAAATACACTCTGAGCGGTTAAAGAGACTTTGTACACTAGATTTTTCTTTGCATAAATGTTTTGTAGATGATCTATTTATTCAGCCCATACAGGTTTTTTTTTATTTTGCAAAAATGTATAGGTTTGCTTATTTTGAAATAACATTGTGCTGATTTTAAGACTCCAAACCAAGCCCTAAAGTTTTAGATATATACTGATGTCTACAGTCTCCAGCTTGCTCCCGTTTGTGTAAAGAGTCTTTTCATATGCAAGGGAGGGGCAGGGTGGTCTGCTCTTTTTGCTTTCCAGCCCATCTCAGTGGGTGTCCCAGCCTAACCTTATCAACAGTGCTAAATTGGGAGCTTCTAAGTATTTTAAAAGGTTTTATAATGGATGTTTAAATCAGTATATGTGCATAGTCTTCTTTATAGTAGCGTCTATTACATGCAGTTATATGATAATTGGTGTATAGTGTCCTTTTAACAGACTTAATGATAGTCTAGAAAAGGGAATTGTAGACTTTGAATGGGTAAAACTATGAAATTGTATCCATTAAATATATCTTAATTATGGTTCTACAGCTTGTAATACTATAGGTAGAAAACAAAAGATTAGAGTAGGAAGTGTTTGTTTTTTTCTTTTTAGTAATACATGACCCACATATCATGTACTAAAAACTCAATAGGCTGCAGCTTTCTGTGATTCTAGTACCTAAGGAAGCCAAAGCTGAAGTTTTTGTTTTATTGGAGGAACTAAATCCTGCATCAAAGACCAGGTGTCCTTTAGAGATGACTTCCATGCTAAATAAACACATAATCCCTCTTAGTAATACTTCAACATAAAAATAGCAGAACATTCATGTCTTTATTTTGTACTTTCTTGATTAGGCCTTAGCTCACACTAAAGTTAGTCTGCACTAAATGTTGATGGACTCCAATTGAAAGTTGATTATTGTTTTTTTTCTTAAAAGGGAAGTGATTTTTAAATATCTGTCAAGCAGTAGGTTATAGAGAAGCAACACAAAAACACAAGAACCGTGCTACGAGTTTTAAACAGTTGATAGAGATTCCACAGTTAAATAGATCAGTATAACTTATATTGAGACGCTGCTAGATACCATAAATTTAGGAGCATTGCGACAAATTCCAATCAAAGACGAACAGTTCAAACAAAACTAGGTATATAATGTATTAAACATTCAAGAAAAAAATGGTTTACTAGAGCTTGCCATTCCACCTCTAGTAACTTACAATGGGGTCTATGGAAAACAATTATTAACTCCTGGGTGCAGGAAAACTGTGGCCAGGAGTTAAACCAGGCCTACATACAAACTATAAAGAAGCAGTTCTGGTAAATTGTGGCTTGCGGAATACCAAAGTGTACACTAAAGTATGATCATATCATTTCTTAGGTAGAAGCAGTCCATTGAGTGGTTTGAGGGCAGCATCAGGCTTGCCAGAGGATCCTTTGGATCACTCTATGTGTCTTCTGACAGTTGGTCCAGGTCTCACCTCTAGTGCTGTTCCTGAGACTGCAGCACTGATCAGAAGTGACATTTCTCTACTACTACAGTATGGTTTCAATGTTTTTCTCGGGGCACCAACAACTCCAAAGTAAACCTCAAAAAAATTAATCTGGAGCAATAAGACAGGTAAAAGGGTTAAGGAGTGGGTCTGTTTTTTCATCTCATGCAGATGTATAAATAACAAAATGGAAGAACAATAGGCATGGGTCTTTTCTGGAGTTTGATGTGGATAAATATGGCAAATAGATGTGCAGTGGGCAATGATTTAGTCTTAAAGGACCAGTCAACACTGTAGATTTGCATAATCAACAAATGCAAGATAACAAGACAATGCAATAGCACTTAGTCTGAACTTCAAATGAGTAGTAGATTTTTTTTCTGACAATTTTAAAAGTTATGTCTTTTTCCACTCCCCCTGTACCATGTGATAGCCATCAGCCAATCACAAATGCATACACATACCATGTGACAGCAATCAGCCATTCACAAATGCATACACACTTATTCTTGCACATGCTCAGTAGGAGCTGGTGACTCAAAAAGTTTAAATATAAAAACATAATTTATGCTTACCTGATAAATTCCTTTCTTCTGTTGTGTGATCAGTCCACGGGTCATCATTACTTCTGGGATATAACTCCTCCCCAACAGGAAATGCAAGAGGATTCACCCAGCAGAGCTGCATATAGCTCCTCCCCTCTACGTCAGTCCCAGTCATTCGACCAAGAATCAACGAGAAAGGAGTAACCAAGGGTGAAGTGGTGACTGGAGTATAATTTAAAAGATATTTACCTGCCTTAAAACAGGGCGGGCCGTGGACTGATCACACAACAGAAGAAAGGAATTTATCAGGTAAGCATAAATTATGTTTTCTTCTGTTATGTGTGATCAGTCCACGGGTCATCATTACTTCTGGGATACCAATACCAAAGCAAAAGTACACGGATGACGGGAGGGATAGGCAGGCTCATTATACAGAAGGAACCACTGCCTGAAGAACCTTTCTCCCAAAAATAGCCTCAGAAGAAGCAAAAGTGTCAAATTTGTAAAATTTGGAAAAAGTATGAAGCGAAGACCAAGTTGCAGCCTTGCAAATCTGTTCAACAGAGGCCTCATTCTTAAAGGCCCAAGTGGAAGCCACAGCTCTAGTGGAGTGAGCTGTAATTCTTTCAGGAGGCTGCTGTCCAGCAGTCTCATAGGCTAAACGTATTATGCTACGAAGCCAAAAAGAGAGAGAGGTAGCAGAAGCTTTTTGACCTCTCCTCTGTCCAGAATAAACGACAAACAGGGAAGAAGTTTGGCGAAAATCTTTAGTTGCCTGCAAGTAGAACTTGAGGGCACGAACTACATCCAGATTGTGTAGAAGACGTTCCTTCTTTGAAGAAGGATTTGGACACAAGGATGGAACAACAATCTCTTGATTGATATTCCTGTTAGTGACTACCTTAGGTAAGAACCCAGGTTTAGTACGCAGAACTACCTTGTCTGAGTGAAAAATCAGATAAGGAGAATCACAATGTAAGGCTGATAACTCAGAGACTCTTCGAGCCGAGGAAATAGCCATTAAAAACAGAACTTTCCAAGATAACAATTTTATATCAATGGAATGAAGGGGTTCAAACGGAACACCCTGTAAAACTTTAAGAACTAAGTTTAAACTCCATGGCGGAGCAACAGCTTTAAACACAGGCTTGATCCTAGCTAAAGCCTGACAAAAGGCCTGGACGTCTGGATTTTCTGACAGACGCCTGTGTAACAAGATGGACAGAGCTGAAATCTGTCCCTTTAATGAACTAGCTGATAGACCCTTCTCTAAACCTTCTTGTAGAAAGGACAATATCCTAGCGATCCTAACCTTACTCCAGGAGTAACCTTTGGATTCGCACCAGTATAGGTATTTACGCCATATTTTATGGTAAATCCTTCTGGTAACAGGCTTCCTAGCCTGTATCAGGGTATCAATAACCGACTCAGAAAAACCACGTTTTGATAAAATCAAGCGTTCAATTTCCAAGCAGTCAGCTTCAGAGAAGTTAGATTTTGATGTTTGAATGGACCCTGTATCAGAAGGTCCTGTCTTAGAGGTAGAGACCAAGGCGGACAGGATGACATGTCCACTAGATCTGCATACCAAGTCCTGCGTGGCCATGCAGGCGCTATTAGAATCACTGATGCTCTCTCCTGTTTGATTTTGGCAATCAATCGAGGAAGCAGCGGGAAGGGTGGAAACACATAAGCCATCCCGAAGTTCCAAGGTGCTGTCAAAGCATCTATCAGAACCGCTCCCGGATCCCTGGATCTGGACCCGTAGAGAGGAAGTTTGGCGTTCTGGCGAGACGCCATGAGATCTATCTCTGGTTTGCCCCAACGTCGAAGTATTTGGGCAAAGACCTCCGGATGAAGTTCCCACTCCCCCGGATGAAAAGTTTGGCGACTCAAGAAATCCGCCTCCCAGTTCTCCACTCCCGGGATGTGGATTGCTGACAGGTGGCAAGAGTGAGACTCTGCCCAGCGAATTATCTTTGATACTTCCATCATTGCTAGGGAGCTTCTTGTCCCTCCCTGATGGTTGATGTAAGCTACAGTCGTGATGTTGTCCGACTGAAACCTGATGAACCCCCGAGTTGTTAATTGGGGCCAAGCCAGAAGGGCATTGAGAACTGCTCTCAATTCCAGAATGGTTTATTGGAAGGAGACTCTCCTCCTGATTCCATAGTCCCTGAGCCTTCAGAGAATTCCAGACAGCGCCCCCAACCTAGTAGGCTGGCGTCTGTTGTTACAATTGTCCAGTCTGGCCTGCTGAATGGCATCCCCCTGGACAGGTGTGGCCGATAAAGCCACCATAGAAGAGAATTTCTGGTCTCTTGATTCAGATTCAGAGTAACGTTTTTATTCACAGTCAATATAAAATTCTCACAGCTCTGCTGAGAGAATCTACCTCCCTCTAAAGAAGTTTGAAGACCCCTGAGATCTGTCAGAGATGAACCGGATCATGCAGGAAATATAAGAGTAACTGACTGGAATTTTTTGATGCGTAGCAAAGAGCGCCAAAAACGGCCCCTCCCCCTCACACACAGCAGTGAAGAGAAACGAAACTGTCATAATTAAAACCAAACAACTGCCAAGTGGAAAATAATGCCCAAATATTTATTCACTCAGTACCTCAGAAATGTAAACGATTCTACATTCCAGCAAAAACGTTTAACATGATAAATACTTATTAAAAGGATTAGTGACTTTTAACAGAGTAGTTCCGGTGAAATACCATCCCCAGAATACTGAAGTGTATACATACATGACATTATAACGGTATGGCAGGATTTTCTCATCAATTCCATTCAGAAAATAAAAACTGCTACATACCTCAATGCAGATTCATCTGCCCGCTGTCCCCTGATCTGAAGCTTTTACCTCCCTCAGATGGCCGAGAACAGCAATATGATCTTAACTACTCCGGTTAAAATCATAGTAAAAAACTCTGGTAGATTCTTCCTCAAACTCTGCCAGAGAAGTAATAACACGCTCCGGTGCTATTGTAAAATAACAAACTTTTGATTGAAGTCATAAAAACTAAGTATAATCACCATAGTCCTCTCACACATCCTATCTAGTCGTTGGGTGCAAGAGAATGACTGGGACTGACGTAGAGGGGAGGAGCTATATGCAGCTCTGCTGGGTGAATCCTCTTGCATTTCCTGTTGGGGAGGAGTTATATCCCAGAAGTAATGATGACCCGTGGACTGATCACACATAACAGAAGAAAAGACTGTGCACATTTTGTTAATGGAAGTAAATTAGAAAGTTGTTTAAAATTGCATGTTCTATCTGAATAATGAACGTTTAATTTTGATTGAGTGTCCCTTTAATTTCTGATGTGAGCATATTTATGGGTGCAAAGTGGCATGGATCTGATATAATGATCATTTTGATGGCATAAAGAGTAGTGAAGAGGCATATATGTGATGCCACCTCTCTCTTCACTCTCTCTTAATGAGGCATCAAGGGGGAGCAGGAGACAAGGATTTAGACTGGGATCTAACGTAATGCTTAAACATGGCATGAAGAATATTCTGGGGCATGGGTTTGGCATGAGCTGTGACATGCCTATACATATGACATAAAGGGCCTTCAGGGATCATGAATCCGGATGTACTCAGATAGATGGCATTAACACTCTGGTCTAATGACTAAAACTATGTATTTACCTGTTATCTACTTTTTGCATTTAAGCCCTTAAAGGGACAGTCTAGTCAAAAATAAACTTTCATTATTCTGATATGACTTGTAAATTTTAATCAACTTTCCAATTTACTTTTATCGTCAAATTTGCTTTGTTCTCTTGGTATTTTTACTTGAAACTAAACCTAGGTAGGCTCATATGCTAATTTCTAAGCCCTTGGAGGCTGCATCTTAATCACATGCTTTTTTAATTGCTTTTCACAACAAGGGACTGTTCGTTCATGTGGGCCATATAGATAACACTGTGTTCAGGCACGGGGGAGTTATTTAAGAGTTAGCACAACACAATACTAAATGCAAGTAATAGATAATACATACAAAGTCATGTGATCAGGGGGCTGTCAGAAGATGCTTAGATACAAGATAATCACAGAGGTAAAAAGTATATTAATATAACTGTGTTGGTTATGCAAAATCGGGGAATGGGTAATAAAGGGATTATGTTTCTTTTAAAACAATAACAATTATATTGTAGACTGTCCATTTAATGCTGTAATGTTTTTATTTTCCAGAGAAAGTCTTTGATGAGGCAGGCAAGCTAAAACTTGCCCTTGAGGCAGCTCAGTGCCCAGGGTTGATGAAGGGCAACTGCTCATGCACAGTGCACTTCAGTCAGTATATGGCAAGATTGGATTTAAGTGATGTCTAATAAAAAAAAATAAAAAAAATTGTCTAGCAATATTAAAAACCAAGGTCAGTGAAGTTTGTTAATTTAAATTGCATAAATCAATTTTTTAATAATAAAACAAAGTAATATACAAAGTTTTCATTTAAAACTATTTGTTTAAATAATAATTTAACTTAGATTACTAACTGATAACCATTTAACATCCATAATTTCTCCTCCCCCCTAAGCCGCACCTTATCAGGGACTGATCTCTGATTGATAGTGCAGCCCACATGATGATGTAAACACGCCTCTATTACCATCTAAACCTCTGTAGACAGACGTGCACGCTTATAAAGCACATCTACAGTGGGATCGGTATCCATTGCATTGAATGGAGCATACATTAAAAAAAAAATTAAATGCAGCTAAGTAAGAGTAAGGTTTGAGGCATATATATATACACACAATTTCAAAATTCTGCCTTTAAGAGTTTAATGAAGAGTTGAAGTGCTAACTCAGATTTACCTGATCTAGTATATCACCTACATCTTAAATTGACAGTGAACCCAAATTTTTTTCTTTCATGATTCAGATAAAGCATGCAATTTTAAGCAACTTTCTAATTTACTCATAATATCAGTTTTTTTTTTGTTCTCTTGCTATCTTTATTTTAAAAGCAGGAATTTTAAAATCTTAGCAGCCAGCCCATTTTATGTTCAGCACCATGGATAGCGCTTGCTTATTGGAGGGTTACATTTACCCACCAATAAGCAAGCATAACCCAGGATCTCAACCAAAAATAGGCCGGCTCCTATGCATCACATTCCTGCTTTTTAAATAAAGATAGCAAGAGAACGAAATAAAATTGATAATGGGAGTAAATTAGAAAGTTGCTTAAAATTGCATGCTCTATCTGAATCATGAAAGAAAAAATTTGGGTTTAGTGTCCCTTTAATTAATTTATCAACACACTTGTATAGCATATAAGCAGGGCAAGCCCTTCTAAGCTCTTTGAATAAACATACTTGCTTAAATAAAAAACTAAAAAAAAAACATTCAACACATTCTTTTGCTTTACGTTTACTCTGAGAAGTCAGACACATTAATAAATGTTACAACATAGACTACAATGATTAAAGATAATTATTTCTGCAATTCAGACTATATTATCATTACAATCAACTGGAACAAGGCCACATAAAGCAAACATAAGAGGATGTATAATTTTAAAAGGTTTAAGTTATCAAGATACGTTTACTATGTAGTGTCATACAAAAAAATAATAATTCCAGGAGCATGTTACAAAAATTATTCGCTAGAAATCCAATAAACAGAAGGATTAGTCATGAAACAAGATAGAAAAAGGGAGCTAGAAACCAATAACAGATAGAACTTTTTTGATTATGTCCAACCATAAAGGAAAACTAAATTAAACTCACCCAGTCTGCGCCGCAGCAGCTCGCTAAACTTGGCGCCTTCGGACGCCCACAGCACAGCGCTCTTTTTCAATGAGGTGACGTTTCCACCACTAAACCAATAGCAGTGTGTGTCATCTGACAGTGTTCTGTATGCTAGCATGGCTATTGGTTTAGTTAGAAACGTCACCGCATTGGTAAAAAGCGTTGTGCCGTGGGCAGCCGAGGAGATGAGTTTAGCGAGCTGCCGACGCACAGACAGGGTAAGCGAGCTGCCGACGCACAGACAGGGTAAGTTTAGCACACTTTTTTACTAAATGATAACTGAAACTACAGTTTTTTTAGTGATGGTAAAGCCTACCGTTTTTTTAAACTCTCAGATTTACCATCACTTTAAGGTTATCATCCAATCACCATTTTTTTTTTTTTTGCTTTCAAATAATGCAAATGTGACAGGGCCTTTTAACTAGTTAATTAATTTTTTTATTTATTTTTTTTGTAAACCTACAGCTAACATTGGCTATTCCTTTTATGGGAACTTAGCTTTTTGATGGCTTCATAAAAGGAGAAAACTATTACCAAGGAATATCTGTTTAATAATTTAAAAAATGCACATTAATACATCCAAATAAAGCTGATGGGATATTGTAGACATTTAAATTATGCAATTGGACTCAACTTTAATGGAAACATCTGAATTCCATATTATGAAATTGGTTTATGATCACATTGAGTAGTAAATGTAAATACATCATTTTAGGTATATGAAAATTGGCTTACCATCTGTTTGGTAGTTTAGAGCAACCAGTTGTATGCCATGGAGCCAAAATATTAGAGGATGTGGGTTTGACGAGTCTATGCGTGTAGCAGCTGGGTATGTTCTTAATAGCTGATAGGCAGTATGCTGAATAAGCCTTTGTGAATATCTTCTACAGAGACGCTTGGCAGCATTTTCATTCAGTGATGAGATATGATAGCACCTTGGGGTCCTGATAATAGCACTAAGAGAAGTGCTGGGGTTAAAGGGAGGTGAACACGGCTCTTCCCAGCTCGGTCGCATTTCAACAGTGCCTGCAGACAAATTAAACACATTGATAAAACTAACCTTGAGAATGTGCAACACCATGATTGTGGATGAATATTGACATGCATGAATACAATGAGATATTATCTAAGCACCTGATTCTTTAAAAGAGACATCAACGCATTTTTTTATACATTTATAGCATAATTCAGCAAATGCATTCTGAAATATCAGCTTAAAATAAATCATTTAAAACTCTATAACTTTATTCATCATTTTAAGAGGAAAATTTCTCAAGCTGCTTTTGCATGGTAAAGACTCCCATGAGCAAGCCCGCAACAACAAAATTGATAACCATTTACTACTTGTTATCCTCTAAGGTGGCAAAGATAAATCACCCAAAACTCGCTGGTTTGGGGTGATTGACAAGCCCTGCTCTCATGCGACTGGCTAAGCGAGAACAGAGGGTTAGACTGTATAAGAGTGCTATTGTTCAATCTTAAATTTTGCCAAGCAATAATGCTTCGCAAATGGTGATTATGGACGGACAGGTTCTTTGCTTGAGAACATGTCCGTCTGCAGCTTGATACATTTTCCTTTAAAATGTTGTTATATAGTGCTAAAATACTACTTGAAAAACCCTGCTGTGTTTATCTTATTTCCCTTGATAGTGGCCAAGTCAGGCTAGCTGTAAATGGACAGTCTAATTGACTTGGTTTATTATTTAAAAGGATAGATATTACCTTAACTAGCCATTACCCAACTTTGCATAACCAACATTGTTATATTAATATACTTTAAAACCTCTAAGTTTAACCAATATAATTTATAACCTCAAACGTTCCTGGCACTCTGAAATAAAAGATGGCAATCAAGCAGAAAACAATTATTCCAATCTTTATTCCAACAGAGTAAAAACATAGAGTCTTAAAATATAGAAATCCAGCACATCATGG
>NC_069507.1:107821488-107848988 GCF_027579735.1 Bombina bombina
ATTAGCCAAAAATACTTATAGTAAAAGTTATTATCAATTTTTCTGCGGCATATGCACATATCCGGTTAGGGCCTGTGCACCAGTATTCAAGCTCAGAGAGCTGTCAGTGGTGTGCATTGTGCGCATAGAAAACCCCCAGTGACTCTCTGAGAAGGTTGTAGTGTTTGAATACGGGGTGCTCGGGCCCTCACAGGGAACTGTGGCATATGCCGAAGAAAAATACTAATACACTTTTACTATAAGTATTTTTGCTAATGGAGAGTACTGTATATTGAAAAAATGATTCTACCATTGAAAGCACCCATGCACATTTTAATTTTCTACTTTTCTATCCCTCTTAAATAACATATCATTTTTCCACAGCAGCTTTAAAGGGACAGTGTGCACCAGAATTTTTATTATTTAAAAAGATACATAGTTCCTTTAGTACCCATTCCCTGGTCTTGTATTACGAAAAACAATATATGTTTTACCTCTGTGATTACCTTGTATCTAAGCCTCTGCAGACTGCCCCCCTTATCTAAGTGCTTTTGACAGACTTGCATTTTAGCCATCATGACTAGTACTGTATAATTGTGAAAAACTTTCAAAATGCCCTGAGCTAAGAGGCGGTTTTCAATGGTGCTAGAAATCAGTTTGAGCCTAGCTAGGTTTAGCTTTTCAAAAATACCATCATTCAAACGAAAGCAAATTTGATGATAATAAGTAAATTGGAAAGTGGTTTAAAATTGCATGCCCTATCTGAATCATTAAAGTTAATTTTGACTAGACTGTCCCCTTTAATGCATGACAGTAATACAATAAGACACTTGGATAAATTCATTAACAACCATTATAACCAAAGCTCACAAATCTATACTGGCCTAGCAAGCAGAACATCAACTTGTTGTCTATAATCGTATTCCTGTTTATGGTTGTGTGTCTTGTGAACATTACAGATAGTGGCTAGAATACAAGTAGAGCTTAATCTAGTACTCTGTCTTGCTCTAAGAATAACGCACAATCTGGTATTACAAGTAGTTTTAACCAGAGTATTTTAACTCGACCAAACTTTTTTAGCGCTCCCCAATACTTTGAATGAATATCGCAGCGAGCACTATTAGCGTGCTCACTGAGCTCATATGACGAGCGGTAAGCTAAGTGTTGGGCTCATTCCCCTATAGGATACAATGGTTTATTAATTCTGGCAGAATTAAGGGGATATGTTATAAGACAAGTGGCAGGACTTGGGAAGGGGTGTGAACACTTTCAAGTATATGTGTGTGAAGTATTTTACATTTAACTTTCATTACATTAGTATAGCACAGAAACCACATGAAGAACTCAGTGCTTGAGTGGATTTTATTATGCACCATGCGCACATGTGCGATTAAGTTCATTCCTACAGGAGGAGCAGAAATCCCCACACAACAGAGCTGTAACCCCTCTCCACTTTCCCATGATTCCTAGTCAATGTTTTTGGCGTCCAGCAAGGAGGATGGCGGAACTTGAAGTGCTGATTGACACGTTCATTGACAGGGGTTTCTCAAAATCAATGTGAAACCCATTATCCTGTTCACAGAGCCAGGAATAGGACAGAGGGGTGTTATAGGAGTACAACTGGCAGTGAGAGTAAACCTACTTCTGGAGTTTGTTACTAGCCTGCCTCTGATATCGCTGGTAATGATCCTTCAGCCTCTTCCTGTTGGCCTTGTCTGTGTAATTCTACTCCAGATACCATATCAGTGCATAATACACAGGATGGCAGGGCTGGCCGGGCATTTTAATGCAAACCAGCCTACTCCCACCCCTCCCCGATTTTGGTTTTTAACCCCTTAGTGACCACAGCACTTTCAATTTTCTTACCGTTTGGGACCAGGGCTATTTTTACATTTCTGCGGTGTTTGTGTTTAGCTGTAAATTTCCTCTTATTCATTTTACGTATACCCACACATATTATATACCGCTTTTCTCGCCCATTATATGGACTTTCTAAAGATTACCATTATTTTCATCATATCTTATAATTTACTATCATTTTATTTTTTATTTTTTTTAAATATGACAAAATTGAAAAAAACTCAGTTTTTTTTTTTAACTTTGACCCCCCAAAATCTGTTACACATCTACAACCACCAAAAAACTCCCATGCTAAATAGTTTCTAAATTTTTGTTTTAATGCAATAAGTACAAGTAGCACTTTGCTATTTCCAAAACCATTTGTTTTCAAAATTTGCATACATTTTAACACTTTATCTGTCAGGAATCCCTGAATAACCCTTCACATGTATATATATATATAATATATATTTAGTAGACAACACACCAAGTATTTATCTAGGCCTATTTTAATATATATTTCATGCCACCATTTCACCGCGAAATGCAATCAAATAAAAAAAATTGTTACATTTTAAACTAACTTTTTCACAAACTTTAGGTTTCTCACTGAAATTATTTACAGCTTGTGCAATTATGGCACAAATGGTTGTAAATGCTTCTCTGAGATCCCCTTTGTTCAGAAATAGCAGACATATATGGCTTTGGCATTACTTTTTTGTAATTAGAAGGCCACTAATGCCGCTGCGCACCACAATTGTATTATGCCCAGCAGTGAAGGGTTTAATTAGGTAGCTTGTAGGGAGCTTGAAGGGTTAATTTTAGCTTTAGTGTAGGATCAGCCTCCCACCTGACACATCCCACCCCGGGATCCCTCCATGACCCCCCTCTCAAATAGCTCTCTTTCCTCCCCTCCTCACTATTGTCCAAAGCCATCTTTAGTACTGGCATAAAGTTTTTTTTAAATTAGATATTTTCTGCAGTGTAGGATCCCCCCCTTACCACCCAACCTCCTGAGCCCCCCCCCTCACTATTTGCCACCATTTTGGGTACTGGCTGCTGTGTGCACCTTTTTTCTGTAGTGTAGCTGCCCCCCCCTCAATAATGTTACCCCCTTCCCAGATCCCTTTCCCCAACATTATTCCCCCCACCCTCTCCCACCTTCATCTCCCACCACTTCTTGTTAAAGCAACTTTAAATGGTCGGGCACGCACACTCAAGCGCACAACGCACGCGAGCATCCGCAATTAAAATCCCCCACCTGGCCGGAAGTTCCCAGCAATGGGCAGCCCACCCGCCCTCCCTGCAATGGCTCCCACCCACCAAACGATCGGCACCATCATTGGCCGATGCAGAGAGGGCCACAGAGTGGCTCTCTCTGCATTGGTATGCTTAAAAAAGGGTATTGCAGGATGCCTCAATATTGAGGCATCACTGCAATACCCTAAAAGCGTCTGGAAGCAATCACGATCGCGTCCAAGCGCTTGAAAACCCTGAGGACCGTACAGGGTACCGGCTTTTGGTCATTAAGTGACAGTTATTTGTAGGACGTATCCTTGCACGTCTTTGGACCTTAAGGGGTTTAATTATAACCTAAAATTTGCCAGTATTATGTACTAGCTTCATTTACAAAAAACATTTACATTTATAACACCCTTCTGTTACTGTATTTTGTAAATTTGTTTTAATTAAATAGTATAAAAGTGATACACAAGCAAACTGAGACATCAACAATCATAGAAATTCAGGCACCCACAGATACCAAAAGTCAACCATCAAGAAGAGGTCTTCTCTGTGCCTGACGTTCTTTTCCCTTGGTTAGTCCCACACCACAGAATATGCACTTTTGAAACATTCCTGTACAAATATGATGGCAGGTTTTTTCTGCAACAAACATTGTGGCAGATATATTGGAAGCCCTACCCCATAAAGGCAAATATGATCCCACTTTATATTTACCTCTTTTAGAGGGGAAGCAGACATAGAGAGGCTGGACATGATGCTGGGTGGAGCCCAGTCACCACAGGACCTGTGGACACAGTCCTTAATTGAGACCTCTGAGATCCTGGTAGTTAAGTCCATACCCCAAAGGGGCGGGATGCAGGGAAACCCCAAAATTACAGTTAAACCCGATAGACACAAGATTAACACAGACCACAAGAACAGTGCTATATAGATATATGCAAAAATAATCCATTCCTATTTCTTACATATCCAAGTGTGAGGCTGTCTGGTGCTCGTCACAGAACCAATCCTGCACTGAATGCAAATCCCTCAGAGGAGAGAAAGCTCTGCGGGGAGCCATTTAGCAGCCCACAAAGCCAGCTATTGGGAGGGGACCATTTGATGTAATGCTGGGAGGCAAGACCTGGCTTCCTCACAGAAATTAGGGTGGGGGCAAGACTGGCCCTGACTTGCAGACACAGCATGTTAGTGAGAGTCGGGTCAGGGCTGGCCTTGCATCATGCACAAATAATTAATGCTTGGTGACTGGGTGGGGCTAAGACAACCAACACGGCCCACCGGGTAAGTGCCCTGTATGCCCTATGCTCAGTCCCGGGCTTGCAGGATTGACTCTCGTAGTGGAAGCAGGTCTCTCGCGGTTTGGAAAATATGGTAGAGTTAGTGCTGGCATGTAAATAGGTACTAACACTTAAAGAGCCCCACAGGCTATTAGCATGCACATGTACACATGAGTCACATAGCCTGGGGACATAGTCACCACACGCAGATAAAACCAAATACATTTTTAGACCCTTTTGTGCACTTAACACATTTACAGTAAAACTGAGAGGCCCTGTCCCTATAACTTTACTGCTGCAGGGTTATAGCACACATACTAGAGCTGTGGTCCTCATTCTCAGCAGGCCTCTAAAATGATCAGGACAATTTCTGAAGCTGGGAGTCATTTTAGAAGTTTCTGAATTTCCTTCTGTGCAGGACCTCAGGGGGGTTAACTTTTTCCCACTAAAACAGTGTGCTCTGTTCCTCCTTTCCCTCACAGATGATGATCACACTGCAAGTCTCCTCAGATTATTGGTGGTAAGCACCCTTTAATAGCAAGAGCTTTGCATAAAATTAGGGGAAGTCTCCCCCCGAACAAATTACTGCTTATTCTACCAGAGCAGTCGCCACCTCTTGGGCTTTTGGAAACAAAGCTTCGATTGAACAGATTTGCAAGGCAGCTACTCGGTTATCATAACATACCTTTATCAAAGTACCTAGAGACAGAACTTTTTTTTTCACTTTCTGCGATGAGATTTTTTAGTGAAATTTTTCTGCAGGGTCCATTTTTAAATAAAATAAAATAGTAAATTTGTCAGTTACACTAAAGCACCAGATCAATTGCAATGTGTTGTTAACTGGAGAATAAAGCAATATTTAAAGTTGTATAATCTAGTGCAGTAGTTGAAAATTGCATTGCAAATTAGCTGCAGACAAAAAAAAGTAATTGTAAAATGTCTCTTGAATTAATTTGTTTCCTTTTTCTCTTAGTCTAACATAGAAATGTAGTAATAAAAAAGGTGCATTGCTCAATACGAACATCTTACATTCAGAGGAAAACAGCTTGAAAAGCTAGAGAACAAGCTTGCAAAAATCTCAGAGCCAGACAACATCAATGCACTGCTGCTTTGCAGCACTAATGCATATTTGATTGTTTGTCTTCTAACCAAACTTTGCTCTGGATGCACTGTGTTAAGGAATAACGTATACAATGCAGCCAGAGAACAGCTCTGTTTAAAAAGAACAGCCTAATGTGGAGCAGTGCTGAAAGTTAAAGTGCTAACAGTTCCTGTCTTTCTGCAGACATGCTGCATTTTCTGCGATTGACATCTCAGATCACTTCTATGTTCTGCCTTGGGTCAAAGTCTACCATTTTTATGTTTGTATCTTCTGAGGCTGCTTTTGGTAGGAAAGATCTGCAGGCATTAGTGCCTGTTTAGTACCCGATACCTGCCTTAATTATTTTTCCCACCCTATTTCATGATGATCTTGTGGACCATAACTTCACAGCTTGGATTAGGATCCACTTGTGATGGCTCATAGACTCTCACCATCTTATGATTATTTTTTTTTATAATTACCTGATAAAGTTTATTTATTTCATGATGGTGAGAGTCCACAAGCGCAGTACTAGTTTGCACTTCTTTTACCCCCCGCTTTTTCTTTCCTACTTTCAGATTTTCTCCTTTCTCTTGGCCATATGTATGGCAAAGGAATTTTGGGAGGAATTAAACTCTGTTGTGCAAGGTGTTTTGCCTCCCCCTATAGGGACTGGTGGACTTAGAGGGAACCTTGATGGCTCACAGGACTACTCACCATTATGAGAAAAAACATTTTTTTCAGGTAAGCATAAATTTAGTTTTTAAAGATTCAGCGTGCACTAGTGCATGGTTTCTCAACTACAGCCCTCAAGTTCCCTTAACAGCACCAGATTTTAACAATATCGAACTAGAGCACAGGTAAAATAATTAGCTGAACAGTAAACCATGTTTACTACACCTGCTGTAGTTGAGAATTACTGCACAAGATTATTACTCAAGAGATTAAAAATACATACTTTGATAATATAAGCACAAAAACAGAAGAGCTATTGATTGTGCTGAGCGATACTTATAAACAATAGCAATAATATTTGTGTGCTATACTTGTAATCTAGTCCAATGTTAATTTAATTTTTATATATAAAACTAAGCCACATACAAAACACCACATAACAGAAACACAAAATGTTTAAATGTTCTTTAATTAACATAGGGTTGCCACCTCTTCTGGAAGAAAATACAGGCCTAGATTTAGAGTTCGGCCGGTAGCCGTCAAAACAGCGTTAGAGGCTCCTAACGCTGGTTTTGACCGCCCGCTGGTATTTGGAGTCAGTGATTAAAGGGTCTAACGCTCACTTTGCAGCCGCGACTTTTCCATACCGCAGATCCCCCTACGCCATTAGCGTAGCCTATCTTTACAAAGGGATCTATTCTAACGCTGGTATTTATGATTCGTTTCTGCAGTGAGCGTTAGAGCTCTAACGACAAGATTCCAGCCGCCTGAAAATAGCAGGAGTTAAGAGCTTTCTGGCTAACCGCCGGTTTATAAAGCTCTTAACTACTGTACCCTAAGTACACTAACACCCATAAACTACCTATGTACCCCTAAACGAGGTCCCCCCACATCGCCGCCACTCGATTAAAATTTTTACCCCTAATCTGCCGACCGCCACCTACGTATATACTTATGTACCCCTAATCTGCTGCCCTAACCCCGCCGACCCCCTATATTTATTTATTAACCCCTAACTTGCCCCCCACAACGTGCCCGCAAGCTACTTAAAATAAATAACCCCTAATCTGCCGACAGGAGTCCTCACCGCTATTCTAATAAATGGATTAACCCCCTAAACGCTAGTCTAACCCTAACACTAACACCCCCCTAACTTAAATATAATTTACATCTAACGAAATAAATTAACTCTTATTAAAATAAATGATTCCTATTTAAAGCTCCCATACTTACCTGAAACATTAAATCATAATATAGCTACAAATATAAATTACATTTATATTATAGCTATTTTAGGATTAATATTATTTTACAGGCAACTTGGTATTTATTTTTAACCAGGTACAATAGCTATTAAATAGTTAAGAACCATTTAATAGTTACCTAGTTAAAATAATAACAAATTTACCTGTAAAATAAATCCTAACCAAAGTTATAATTAAACCTAACACTCACCCTATCAATAAAATAATTAAATAAACTACCTACAATTACCTACAATTAACCTAACACTACACTATCAATAAATTAATTAAACACAATTGCTACAAATAAATACAATTAAATAAACTAGCTAAAGTACAAAAAATAAAAAGAACTAAGTTACAGAAAATAAAAAAATATTTACAAACATAAGAAAAATATTACAACAATTTAAACTAATATCACCTACTCTAAGCCCCCTAATAAAATAACAAAGACCCCCAAAATAAAAAATTCCCTACCCTATTCTAAAATACAAAAATTACAAGCTCTTTTACCTTACCAGCCCTGAACAGGGCCCTTTGCGGGGCATGCCCCAAGAATTTCAGCTCTTTTCGCCTGTAAAAAAAAACATACAATACCCCCCCCCCAACATTACAACCCACCACCCACATACCCTAATCTAACCCCAAACCCCCCTTAAATAAACCTAACACTAAGCCCCTGAAGATCTTCTACCTTGTCTTCACCTCACCAGGTATCACCGATCCGTCCTGGCTCCAAGATCTTCATCCAACCCAAGCGGGGGTTGGCGATCCATAATCCGTGCTCCAAAGTCTTCCTCCTATCCGGCAAGAAGAGGACATCCGGACCGGCAAACATCTTCTCCAAGCGGCATCTTCTATGTTCTTCCATCCGATGACGACCGGCTCCAATCTTGAAGACCTCCAGCGCGGATCCATCCTCTTCTTCCGACGACTAGACGACGAATGACGGTTCCTTTAAGGGACGTCATCCACGATGGCGTCCCTCGAATTCCGATTGGCTGATAGGATTCTATCAGCCAATCGGAATTAAGGTAGGAATTTTCTGATTGGCTGATGGAATCAGCCAATCAGAATCACGTTCAATCCGATTGGCCGATCCCATCAGCCAATCAGATTGAGCTCGCATTCTATTGGCTGATCGGAACAGCCAATAGAATGCGAGCTCAATCTGATTGGCTGATTGGATCAGCCAATCGGATTTGAACTTGATTCTGATTGGCTGATTCCATCAGCCAATCAGAAAATTCCTACCTTAATTCCGATTGGCTGATAGAATCCCTATCAGCCAATCGGAATTCGAGGGACGCCATCTTGGATGACGTCCCTTAAAGGAACCGTCATTCGTCGTCTAGTCGTCCGGAAGAAGAGGAATGGATCGCGCGCTGGAGGTCTTCAAGATGGAGCCGGTCGTCATCGGATGGTAAGAACATAGAAGATGCCGCTTGGAGAAAGATGTTTGCCGAGTCCGGATGTCCTCTTCTTGCCGGATAGGAGGAAGACTTTGGAGCACCGGATTATGGATCGCCAACCCCCCGCTTGGGTTGGATGAAGATCTTGGAGCCAGGACGGATCGGTGATACCTGGTGAGGTGAAGACAAGGTAGGAAGATCTTCAGGGGCTTAGTGTTAGGTTTATTTAAGGGGGGTTTGGGTTAGATTAGGGGTATGTGGGTGGTGGGTTGTAATGTTGGGGGGGGGGTATTGTATGTTTTTTTTTACAGGCAAAAGAGCTGAAATTCTTGGGGCATTGCCCCCGCAAAGGGCCCTGTTCAGGGCTGGTAAGGTAAAAGAGCTTGTAATTTTTGTATTTTAGAATAGGGTAGGGAATTTTTTATTTTGGGGGTCTTTGTTATTTTATTAGGGGGCTTAGAGTAGGTGTAATTAGTTTAAAATTGTTGTAATATTTTTTCTTATGTTTGTAAATATTTTTTTATTTTCTGTAACTTAGTTCTTTTTTATTTTTTGTACTTTAGATAGTTTATTTAATTGTATTTATTTGTAGCAATTGTGTTTTAATTAATTATTGATAGTGTAGTGTTAGGTTAATTGTAGGTAATTGTAGGTAGTTTATTTAATTATTTTATTGATAGGGGTAGTGTTAGGTTTAATTATATCTTAGGTTAGGATTTATTTTACAGGTAAATTTGTAATTATTTTAACTAGGTAACTATTAAATAGTTCTTAACTATTTAATAGCTATATGTACCTAGTTAAAATAAATACCATGTTGCCTGTAAAATAAATATTAATCCTAAAATAGCTATAATATAAATGTAATTTATATTGTAGCTATATTAGGATTTATTTTACAGGTAAGTATTTAGCTTTAAATAGGAATCATTTATTTAATATGAGTTAATTTATTTCGTTAGATAAAAATTATATTTAAGTTAGGGGGGTGTTAGTGTTAGGGTTAGACTTAGCTTTAGGGGTTAATACATTTATTAGAATAGCGGTGAGCTACCGGTCGGCAGATTAGGGGTTAATAATTGAAGTTAGGTGTCGGCGATGTTAGGGAGGGCAGATTAGGGGTTAATACTATTTATTATAGGGTTAGTGAGGCGGGATTAGGGGTTAATACATTTATTATAGTAGCGCTCAGGTCGCTTGGCAGATTAGGGGTTAATAAGTGTAGGTAGGTGTCGGCGACGTTGTGGGGGGCAGATTAGGGGTTAATAAATAATAACATGGGGTCGGCGATGTGTAGGGCAGCAGATTAGGGGTACATAGGGATAACGTAGGTCGGCGGCGGTTTACGGAGCGGCAGATTAGGGGTTAAAAGTGTAATGCAGGGGGTCAGCGATAGCAGGGGCGGGCGCAGATTAGGGGTTAATAAGTGTAAGATTAGGGGTGTTTAGACTCGGGGTACATGTTAGAGTGTTAGGTGCAGACGTAGAAGTGTTTCCCCATAGGAAACAATGGGGCTGCGTTAGGAGCTGAACGCTCGCTCTTTTTGCAGGTGTTAGGTTTTTTTTCAGCTCAAAACAGCCCCATTGTTTCCTATGGGAGAATCGTGCACGAAGCCCGTTTTTGAGGCCGGGGCCGCGTCCGTAAGCAACTCTGGTATCGAGAGTTGCATTTGCGGTAAAAATGCTCTACGCTCCTTTTTTGGAGCCTAACGCAGCATTTGTTTGAACTCTCGATACCAGAGGTTAAATTTATGGTGCGGCCGAAAAAAACCCCCCCGCGGAGCGTTAACAGCCCCTTTTACCGCCGAACTCTAAATCTAGGCCCACAGCATGCTCATTGGCACAAATTTGCATAAATAATTATACAGCATAAATCAGGAATAAAGTTGCTAGGATTGATTTTAAAATTATCATTTGTTTATTAATTAGATTCAAACAACACACTTTTGATCATTAACAGCATCTTTATTTCTATATTTAATCTTTCTTTTTTTTCAACTTTAATGTGAACCTTAAAAAATACTAGCCATGGGGCCAGATTACAAGTTGTGCGTTCAATTTTTTGGGGGCTTTGGATATTGCAACCGCACTAATTTCTTCTCCCCAATGACATAATGGGGTGCGCTTGAAAAAAAACCTGAGTTATCACTCGAGAACTAACCTGACCAATGTGCTATATCCAACTGCACTAAACCTGAAGGTGCACTAGAAAAACATAATTTATGTCTTACCTGATAAATTCCTTTCTTCTGTAGTGTGATCAGTCCACGGGTCATCATTACTTCTGGGATATTACTCCCCACAACAGGAAGTGCAAGAGGATTCACCCAGCAGAGCTGCATTAGAGCTCCTCCCCCTCTACGTCACTCCCAGTCATTCGACCAACGGACCAACGAGAAAGGAAAAAGCCAAGGGTGAAGTGTGACTGGAGTATAAAATAACAAATATTTACCTGCCTTAAAATCAGGGCGCGGCCGTGGGGACTGATCACACTAAAGATGAAAGGAATTTATCCAGGTAAGCGATAAAATTATGTTTTCTTCTGTTAAGTGTGATCAGTCCACGGGTCATCATTACTTCTGGGATACCAATACCAAAGCAAAAGTACACGGATGACGGGAGGGATAGGCAGGGCTCTTTATACAGAAAGGAACCACTGCTGAAGAACCTTTCTCCCAAAAATAGCCTCCGATGAAGCAAAAGTGTCAAATTTGTAAAATTTGGAAAAAGTATGAAGCGAAGACCAAGTTGCAGCCTTGCAAATCTGTTCAACAGAGGCCTCATTCTTGAAGGCCCAAGTGGAAGCCACAGCTCTAGTAGAATGAGCTGTAATTCTTTCAGGAGGCTGCTGTCCAGCAGTCTCATAAGCTAAACGAATTAGCTACGAAGCCAAAAAGAAAGAGAGGTAGCGGAAGCTTTTTGACCTCTCCTCTGCCCAGAGTAAATGACAAACAGAGAAGACGTTTGTCGAAATTCCTTAGTTGCCTGTAAGTAAAATTTTAGAGCACGGACTAAATCCAGGTTGTGCATTAGACGTTCCTTCTTTTGAAGAAGGATTTGGGCATAAAGAAGGAACAACAATCTCTTGATTGATATTCCTGTTAGTAAACTACCTTAGGTAAGAACCCAGGTTTAGTACGCAGGACCTACCTTATCCGAATGAAAAAATCAAATAAGGAGGAAATCACAATGTAAGGCTGATAATTCAGAGACTCTTCGAGCCGAGGAAATAGCCATTAAAAATAGAACTTTCCAAGATAACAAACTTTATATCAATGGAATGAAGGGGTTCAAACCGGAACGCCCTGTAAAACATTATGAACAAGGTTTAAACTCCATGGTGGAGCAACAGTTTTAAACACAGGCTTAATCCTGGTCAAAGCCTGACAAAAAGCCTGGACGTCAGGAACTTCTGACAGACGTTTGTGTAACAGAATGGACAGAGCTGAGATCTGTCCCTTTAATGAACTAGCAGATAAACCCTTTTCTAAACCTTCTTGCTAGAAAAGACATATCCCTAGGAATCCTAACCTTACTCCAAGAGTAACCTTTGGATTCACAACCAATATAGGTATTTACGCCAATCTTATGGTAATCTTTTCTGGGTAAACAGGTTTCCTACGCCTGTATTAAAGGTATCAATAACTGACTCAGAAAAACCCACGGTCTTGATAAAATCAAGCGTTCAATTTCCAAGCAGTCAGCTTCCAAGAAGAAGTTAGATTTTGATGTTTGAAGGGACCCCTGTATCAGAAGGTCCTGCTTCAGAGGTAGAGACCAAGGTGGACAGGATGACATGGTCCCACCAGGTCTGCATACCAAGTCCTGCGTGGCCACGCAGGTGCTATTAGAATCACTGATGCTCTCTCTTGTTTGATTCTGGCAATCAATCGAGGAGAGCAACGGGAAAGGGTGGGAAACACGTAAGCCATCCTTGATGTCCCAAGGTGCTGTCAGAGCATCTATCAGGACTGCTCCTGGATCCTTGGATCTGGACCCGTAACGAGGAAGCTTGGCGTTCTGTCGAGACGCCATGAGATCTATCTCTGGTTTGCCCCCAACGTCGCAGTATTTGGGCAAAGACCTCGGATGAAGTTCCCACCTCCCCCCCGGATGAAAAGTCTGACGACTTAAGAAATCCGCCTCCCAGTTCTCCACTCCGGGATGTGGATTGCTGACAGGTGGCAAGAGTGAGACTCTGCCCAGAGAATAATCTTTGATACTTCCATCATAGCTAGGGAGCTTCTTGTCCCCTCCCCTGATGGTTGATGTAAGCAACAGTCGTGATGTTGTCCGACTGAAACCTGATGAACCCCCCGAGTTGTCAACTGGGGCCAAGCCAGGAGGGCATTGAGAACTGCTCTCAATTCCAGAATGTTTATTGACAGGAGACTCTCCTCCTGACTCCATTGTCCCTGAGCCTTCAGGGAATTCCAGACGGCACCCCCAACCTAGAAGGCTGGCGTCTGTTGTTACAATTTGTCCAGTCTGGTCTGCTGAACGGCATCCCCCTGGACCAGATGTGGGCCGAGAAAGCCACCATAGAGAGATTTGCTGGTCTCTTGATCCAGATTTCAGAGAAGGGGATAAGTCTGAGTAATCCCCATTTCCACTGACTTAGCATGCACAGTTGCAGGTGGTCTGAGGTGTAAGCGTGCAAAGGGGTACTATGTCCATTTGCCGCTACCATTAAGCCGATTACCTCCATGCTTTGAGCCACTGACGGGTGTTGTATGGAATGAAGGGTGCGGCATGCACTTTGAAGTCTTGTTAGCCTGTCTCCTCTGTCAGGTAAATCTTCATTTCTACAGAAATCTTAAGAGTCCCCAGGAAGGGAACTCTTGTGAGTGGAACGAGGGTGAACTTTTCTTTTCGTTCACCTTCCATCCATGTTGACCTTAGAAATGCCAGCACTAACTCTGTATGAGAACTCTGGCAGTTTGAAAGCTTGAAGCTTGTATCAGAATGTCGTCTAGGTATGAGCTACCGAGATTCCCCGCGGTCTTAGTACCCGCCAGAAGAGCACCCAGAACCTTTGTGAAGATTCTTGGAGCTGTAGCCAATCCGAATGGAAGAGCCACAAAACTGGTAATGCCTGTCTAGGAAGGCAAACCCTTAGGTACCGATAATGTCTTTGTGAATCGGTATGTGAAGTGTAAGCATCTTTTAAATCTACAGTGGTCATGTACTGACCCTCTTGGATCATAGGTAAAATTGTGTCCGAATAGTCTTCCATCTTGAAACGATGTGAACTCTTAGGAATTTGTTTAGGATCTTTAAGTCCAGGATTGGTCTGAAAGTTCCCTCTTTTTTGGGAACCCACAAACAGATTTGAGTAATAACCCCTGTCCCCTGTTCCGATCGTGGAACTGGATGGATTACTCCCATTAACAAGAGCTCTTGTACGCAGCGTAGAAACGCTCTTTCTTTGTCTGGATTGTTGACCAATCTTGACAGATGAAATCTCTCTCTTGGAGGAGAGTATTTGAAGTCCAGAAGGTATCCCCTGAGATATTATCTCTAGCGCCCAGGGATCCTGGACATCTCTTGCCCAAGCCTGGGCGAAGAGGGAGAAAGTCTGCCACCCCACTAGATCCGATCCCCGGATCGGGGGCCCTCAATTCATGCTGTTTTAGGGGCAGCAGCAGGTTTCCTGGCCTTCTTGCCCTTGTTCCAGGACTGGTTAGGTTTCCAGCCTTGTCTGTAGCGAGCAACAGCTCCTTCCTGTTTTGGTGCAGAGGAAGTTGATGCTGCTCCTGCTTTGAAATTACGAAAGGAACGAAAATTAGACTGTCTAGCCTTAACTTTGGCTTTGTCCTGAGGCAGGGCATGGCCTTTACCTCCTGTAATGTCAGCGATAATCTCTTTCAACCCGGGCCCGAATAAGGTCTGCCCTTTGAAAGGTATATTAAGCAATTTAGACTTAGAAGTAACATCAGCTGACCAGGATTTTAGCCACAGCGCCCTGCGTGCCTGAATGGCGAATCCTGAATTCTTCGCCGTAAGTTTAGTAAGATGTACTACGGCCTCCGAAATGAATGAATTAGCTAGTTTAAGGACTCTAAGCCTGTCCGTAATGTCGTCCAGAGTAGCTGAACCAATGTTCTCTTCCAGAGACTCAATCCAGAATGCCGCTGCAGCCGTGATCGGCGCAATGCATGCAAAGGGGTTGCATATATAAAACCTTGTTGAACAAACTTTTTCTTAAGGTAACCCTCTAACTTTTTATCCATTGGATCTGAAAAAGCACAGCTATCCTCCACCGGGATAGTGGTACGCTTAGCTAAGGTAGAAACTGCTCCCTCCAACCTTAGGATCCGTTTGCCATAAGTCCCTTGTGGTGGCGTCTATTGGAAACATTTTTCTAATATCGGAGGGGGGTGAGAACGGCACACCGGGTCTATCCCACTCCTTAGTAACAATTTCAGTAAGTCTCTTAGGTATAGGAAAACCTCAGTACCTCGTCGGGTACCGCAAAATATTTCTATCCAACCTACACATTTTCTCTGGTATTGCAACTGTGTTACACATCATTCAGAGCCGCTAACTCACCCTCCCCTAGTAATGACACGGAGGTTTTCCAGTTTAAATTTTAAATTTGAAATATCTGAATCCAGTCTGTTTGGATCAGAACCGTCACCCACAGAATGAGCTCTCCGTCCTCATGTTCTGCCACCTGTGACGCAGTGTCTGACATGGCCCTAATATTATCAGCGCACTCTGTTCTCACCCCAGAGTGATCACGCCTTACCTCTTAGTTCTGGTAATTTAGCCAAAACCTCAGTCATAACAGTAGCCATTATCCTGTATGTGATTTGTATTGGCCGCCCCAGCATGTACTCGGCGCTACAATATCACGCACCTCCCTCTGAGCGGGAGATGTAGGTACTGACACGTGAGGCGAGTTAGTCGGCATACTCTCCCACTCGTTGTTGGTGAAATTTGTTCAATTTGTACAGATTGACTTTTATTTAAAGTAGCATCAATACAGTTAGTACATAAATTTCTATTGGGCTCCCACCTTTGGCATTGCAACAAATGACACAGGTATCATCCTCTGAATCAGACATGTTTAACATCACTAGCAAATAAACTTGCAACTTGGAAATACAATTCAATTAGAAATAATATTAAAAACGTACTGTGCCCTTTAAGAAGCACAGAAGATCTATGACAGTTGAAAATTAATAAATTGAGACAGTTATAGCCTCAATCTTGTAAACAACACAACTTTAGCAAAGGTTTAATCCCATTAGCAAAGAAAACAAATTCTGAAAGCAGGAAACAAATTACAGAATAAACGTTTTTTTATCTCAGTCAAACTACAATTCTCACAGCTCTGCTGAGAGAAATTTACTCCCTCAAAATAAGTTTTGAAGACCCCTGAGCTCTGTAGAATGACCGGATCATGCAGGGAATACAATGAGTTGCTGACTGAAATATTTGATGCGTAATAAAAGCGCCAAAAAACCGGCCCCTCCCCCTTCACACACAGCAGTGAAGGGAGAACAGAAACTGTCAGAAAACAGATTAAGCAACTGCCAAGTGGAAAAATAGTTGCCCAAAACATTTATTCACTCAGTACCTCAGTAAATGAAAACGATTTTACATTCCAGCAAAAACGTTAAAACATAATCTCTAGTTATCTAAACTGCTTTATGTATTTCTTACCAGTGTAATTCTAGTGAAGTACCATTCCACCAGAATACTGAAGTGTAAAGTATACATACATGACATTATATCGGTATGGCAGGATTTTCCTACATCAATTCCATTGTCAGAAAATAAAAGATGCTACATACCTCTATGCAGATTATCTGCCCCCGCTGTCCCCTGATCTGAAGTTTACCTCTCCTCAGATGGCCGAGAAACAGCAATATGATCTTAACTACTCCGGCTAAAATCATAACAAAAACTCTGGTAGATTCTTCTTCAAACTCTGCCAGAGAGGTAATAACACACTCCGGTGCTATTTTAAAATAACAAACTTTTGATTGAAGATAAAAAAACTAAGTATAATCACCATAGTCCACTCACACATCCTATCTAGTCGTTGGGTGCAAGAGAATGACTGGGAGTGACGTAGAGGGGAGGAGCTATATGCAGCTCTGTGGGGGAATCCTCCTTGCACTTCCTGTTGGGGAGGAGTAATATCCCAGAAGTAATGATGACCCGTGGACTGATCACACTTAACAGAAGAAAATACTTTAAATTCTTATGTTCTTCAAATAGAAGAAAATACTCTTTATTTTAATATATATATATATATATATATATATATATATATATATATATATATATATATATATAAATAAATAAATATATATATATATATATATATATATATATATATACATTTTTTCTAAAATATATATCCACATCTATATATCTATATGAATATATACAGATATATTTACATATAGATAAAAATAACTTTTTTTTCTTTGTGAAGAACATAGAAAATTAAAGTATTTTTTATTCAAAACACATTAAAAATGAATAAAAATAATATTGCAAATTTAAAGATATTTGACTGGGATATACAGTATCCCACAAAAGTGAGTACACCCCTCACATTTTTGTAAATATTTTATTATATCTTTTCATGTGACAACACTGAAGAAATTACACTTTGCTACAATCTACAGTAGTGAGTGTACAGCCTGTATAACAGTGTAAATTTGCTGTCCCCTCAAAATAACTCAACACACAGCCATTAATGTCAAAACCGTTGGCAACAAAAGTGAGTACACCCCACTAAAATTGGGCTCAATTAGCCATTTTCCCTCCCCAGTGTCATGTGACTCGTTCGTGTTACAAGGTGTCTCAGATGTGATTGGGGAGCAGGTGTGGTTAAATTTGGTGGTATCGCTCTCACACGCTCTCATACTGGTCACTGGAAGTTTAACATGGCACTCTCATGGCAAAGAACTCTCTGAGGATCTGAAAAAAGAATTGTTGCTCTACATAAAGATGGCATTAGGCTATAAGAAGTTGCCCAAGACCCTGAAAACTGAGCTGCAGCACGGTGGGCAAGACCATACAGCGGTTTCACAGGACAGCTTCCTCTCAGAACAGGCCTTGCCATGGTCGACCAAAGAAGTTGAGTGCACGTGCTCAGCGTCATATCCAGAGGTGTCTTTGGGATATAGACGTATGAGTGCTGCAGAGGTTGAAGGGGTGGGGGGTCAGCCTGTCTGTGCTCAGACATCTTGACGCACACTGCATCAAATTGGTCTGCATGGCTGTAGTCCCAGAAGGAAGCTTCTTCTAAAGATGATGCACAAGAAAGCCCGCAAACAGTTTGCTGAAGAAAAGCAGACTAAGGACATGGATTACTGGAACCATGTCCTGTGTCTGATGAGACCAAGATTCACTTATTTGGTTCAGATGGTGTCAAGCGTGTGTGCCGAAATACCAGGTAAGGAACACAAAGACATGTGTGTCTTGCCTACAGTCAAGCATGGTGGTGGGGAGTGTCTATGGTCTGGGCCTGCAAGAGTGCTGTCGGCACTGGGGAGCCACAGTTCATGAGGGAACCATGAATGCCAACTTGTACTGTGACATACTGAAGCAGAGCATGATCCCCTCCCTTCGGAGACTGGGCCGCAGGGGCAAGTATTCTAACATGATAACAACCCCAAACACACCTCCAAGACAACCACTGACTTTGCTAAAGAAGCTAGAGGGTAAAGGTGAGGTTGGGGTGGCCGAGCATGTCTCCCAGACCCTAAACCTATTGAGCACTGTGGGGCATCCTCAAACTGAAGGTGGGGGAGCGCAAGGTCTCTAAAACCCAACAGCTCTGTGATGTCGTCATGGAGGAGTGGAACGAGGAACTCCAGTGGCAACCTGTGAAGCTCTTGTGAACTCCATGCCCAAGAGGGTTAAGGCAGTGCTGGAAAATAATGGTGGCCACACTAAATATTGACACTTTGGGGCCCAATTTGGACATTTTCCACTTAGAGGTGTACTCACTCTTTGTTGCCATACGGTTTAGACATTTAATGGCTGTGTGTTGAGTTATTTTGGAGGGGACAGCAAATTTACACTGTTATACAGGCTGTACACTCACTACTTTGTGTTGCAAAGTGTCATTTCTTCAGTGTTGTCACATGAAAAGATATAATAAAATATTTATAAAAATGTGAGGGGTGTACTGACTTTTATGGGATCACTATAATATATATTATATTATATACTATATATTATATATATATATATATATATATATGTATATAATATATGTATGTATGTATGTGTGCACATACATTTTGTATACATATAGACACATAAATACTCGTGTACAAAATACAGACATGTATACAAACACACATACACATATTAAGCGACACACACAACACACCTATATATATATATATATTTATATATATATATATATATACATACACCACACATGCACACCTGAGCCCCTTCCCAGTCAAAACACCCTTGCCCATTATACAATATCTCTTTTAAACCTTTTTTAAAAAAGTAAATATATGAGTGAAATAATTAATTTTAATTTGTTTATGATGTGTTTTTTAAAAAAAAAAATGTTTTTAACCCTTATTGTTTACTTCAGGTCTCAAGTCAAGCTAAAATATTCTAGCTCAGTTTGGCTTTCACTTAAGCGCAAACTTAACTTTCAACTTATAATACCAGCATTACATAGCGCGGTTGTGATATACCATTGAAAGTATAGGTTGCACCTCGAGCGATGTTGGCCGCGCTAAACCATATATTTATGTTGTACGCTAATGTTAGTGTGGTCCCAGCTATACTGCTTATTGTGGCCCGCTCTATCATTAGTGCCCCAACTTGTAATATGGGCCCATGTCAGCAAAATATTGTGTGGGTGGCAACTGTAAACATAGATGGTGCATTTTTATTTTGATATTTACAGCATAATTTGCTCTGTTTTTAAAAATATACTAAAACTAAAAAGCATTAAAACTATAAAACAAATTAATATTCACAGTTTATTAGATACTTTTAATATTAAAGTTTATTTAATGCATGACAGAAAAAAATAGATACAAATCAACATACTTTTGTCTCCAATATTTAAATATATACACACATACACTTTTGAGCCCATTCCAGTCAAATACCTTGAAACATGCTATATTTATTTATTAACTTATTTTATTTATTTACGTTAATTAACAAATTTTGAACTGGATACATCCATGCACATAGAATATCCATTCAAATGGCCTTTACCCTTCCTGCCGTTAAGAGCAGGAGAAGCATTAAGGACAACAGCTACAGGAAGAGAGTCAAAAAGGCAATCAGAGAAGGAATATAAACAGGCATAAGAGGCAGCAAAAAAAAAATCATAATAAAATAATTATAAAGAACATCCTTGCTTATGAATACAATTTTATTGTTCTAGACAAAGTCCCTGCTGAGGGGATCAACATATTGTCAAATACTTGTACCCTGTGCTTTCCTATTACTACTCCACATTAGGATATGCTGGTGAACTGAGGATATATATGTTTGTTGTTCTTGATGGGTGTATGAACACGTAAACTTTTCCAATAAATTTAACTGCATAGTTGGGTCCAAATTCTCTATTATTCTCTGTTCTAGAGAGACCTATCTATATGTACTGTAAGGACCTCCAAAGATTTTAGAAGGCACGCTTTCAGCTTATCTCGTTAAGTGGGCTCTGGATGGGATAGAAAGACATATACAATATCATGCACCATGACGGCAAGTTTTCAATAATCCAACCCATAGTAAGAACGAGGACATTTGTAATTTGTAAAGAAATGAAGAAATACAGCATTTTATTTTTACACTAAAATGTTCCATTAAGAGTGAAGCAACGCATGTTAAGCAGCCATATTTAATTGCACCAAACAGCACATTCTAGTGTTAAAATGGTTAAATTAGGATTAAATTATATACATTAAGGTTATAAACCCTCCCAAAGAATCAATTGCTCGCTTGATTTTAAACAAATATTGTATTTAGATGAGCATAATACTCTTAACTTTCAAGCCTTATTTCTTCATAAAGACAGTTGACCTCCTTGATAAGTGATTTTTTCATTATCTATAAAATTGAGGAAACCTGCAATGATAAGTGATTATTTCCTTATCTATAAATTGAGGAACACTCATTGCAGCAGCACGACGGTGTATGAATAAACTTATAAATGTATATCATGATGGTATTTTACTGGTCTATTTTTTACATAACTAATGTGATTCCCATAATGTAATTACTCTTTTGCTTACCATCGAAAGAGATTCGTAGTCATAATCATACCTCATCTTCTTCATCGTCTTCCTCTTCGTTGTTGGCGCTGGTGTTTAGTACCTGAGTGCCGTTGCTGGCTTGTGCTTGCATGTTTGCTAGTTGATGAGCCTAAAATTATTTAAAGCGGCAGTAAACACCATGTAATCTTCATGACATTTCTGTTGTGTTAATTTAGAATAACATATCAGCAAAGTCTAACCTTTTTTAAACAGACTAACATCCTTTTCACTGGATTTAATTTCCAATAGCCAAATGCCACCCTAACAGCGCTGGGCTTTAATGCCGCTAGGATGGCATGGAATGCCGTATTTTTTTGGCGTCCCTGCAGCCTCTTTTAATGCAGTTTGGCAAATCGGGGGGGGGGGGGGGGGGGGGTGCGTACCTAGCATCATAGGCAGTCCCCCATGATCTTATACCAGCCTTGAAGTCACGTGATCTCATTGACGATTGCATGATTTAATTTTTCAAGCAAGTGTTTACCCTCAGAACTTCTTTCCAATGTTAAGCAATTTGCCCCTGGATGAAGGGGTTATGTTAGTGTAAAAATAATTGTTTTGCAGTTCTTATCAGCTAAAGCCAATTATAGACAGATATGTAGAAGCTTGAGAAGCTTGCCAGGGTGTATCTCAAGTTCTGGGAGAACTAGAAATTGCACATTTTTCAGAGCTTAATTTATATGCAAAGGGGGCAAAATAAATAATGAACATATATTGCAAAGTCTTTTCATTATTCATAACTAAACATTTTATAAAAAAAAAACCTCAATGTGTTTATTGTCTTTTTAAGGTAAAATCAGATGTACAAGCACATGTTTTAAATGCAATACATGCCTGAAATATCATACAAACTGAAATTGATGAAAGGGTGATAAAAGATAACTCAATCAACTAGGGGAAAAAAAAACACATTTTAAAAATTAATATAGACAGTAACAATTTTAATGCCTTTGGTTAAAGGTACATTTTCTTACAATCAATTTTTGAGTTTCCAACTGGAATATAATATAGCGCTAGCTGGTAAATGGTTTACTGCATGAAATTATGATAAATATTTAAAAAATATAAACATTTTTTTTAAAGGGACACTCTAGCATACAATAAAATGCCCTATTTTGTTAAGATTTTATTTAAAACACCACCTCTTTTTTCTATGTGTCTATCCCTGTAAGAGGGTTAAAGGACCAGTCCAACACAGTAGATTTGCATAAACAACAAATGCAAGATAACAAGACAATGCAATAGCACTTAGTCTGAACTTCAAATGAGTAGTAGATTTTTTTTCTGACAATTTTAAAAGTTATGTCTTTTTCACTCCCCTTGTACCATGTGACAGCCATCTGCCATTCACAAATGCATACACGTACCATGTGACAGCCGTCAGCCATTCACAAATGCATACACACTTATTCTTGCACATGCTCAGTAGGAGCTGGTGACTCAAAAAGTTTAAATATAAAAAGACTGTGCACATTTTTTAATGGGAGTAAATTGGAAAGTTGTTAAAAATGTCATGCTCTAGCTGAATAATGAAAGTTTAATTTTGATTGAGTGTCCCTTTAAACATGTTATTAAAGTGGTTCACACAGTACAGCACACTCCCCTGCCATTGCTGAACAGAAAATGGATGTTAATTGGTGGATAAATATGAATGTTTGCTACTGATTGGCTTACTGTTTGTGACCTTCTAATGATAGGCAATACATTGTGTGTGAGTGTGCCGGTTTTACTTAAAAAAAAACAACAAAACACATAGAAAATATAAAATGCTTCAACAAAATACATTATATTTTTACACTAGAATATCCCATTAAGGGTCACATGCTGTTTAGCCAAACAGTTGCTTTACATTTTTTTACCACTCTTATAATTTTATGTGCTAAGTTTATGGGGTAGATTATTCATGGTGTGATCAGACATGATATGATGTAGTATATCATGTCCGCTGCACATCGATAAATGCCGACAGCATACACTGTCGGCATTTATCATTGCAAACAGCAGTTCTTATGAACTGCTGGTGCATTGCCGCCCCCTGCAGATTAGCGGCCAATTGGCCGCTAGCAGGGTTGTCAATCAGCCCGATCGTATTCGATCAGGTTGATTTTCTGTCCGCGGCCGCAGAGCAGGCGGACAAGTTATGGAGTAGCGGTCTTTAGACCGCTGCTTCATAACTTCTGTTTTCGGCGGAAACAGGTTCATCTAAGCTCCATACGGAGCTTGATAAATCGGGCCCCTATGACTCTGCTTCTTTCTTAGAATACTCAAATGATAGCAAAAATGGCTGGGTTAATATTAGAACAGCATTACACTTCAAACATTTAAAGTGCCATGTTACCCAAATGCTGAATTGCTTGAAAGTGATGCAGCATATCTGTAAAAACAGCCTTGAAAATATAACTTACAAATCTCTATAATAATATTTTACCTTACAATTTCCTCTGTAGCAACATCCCATTGTAAAGGGACTTTAGGTATCCAACTGGGATGCTGGTTCCGGGGCTTGCAGGGGAGCGTGCATCAGGTGTGTGCAGGCACAGTCATGTTATTTACCCCTCAGTTTAAGGAAGTTTATTATGAAATCCCAGGGCAAATGTGAAATCAGCACTGTTGATGCTAATTGGCTATTGTTCTTTTCACGGTACAAAATGACAGTAAAAAGAGTAGCTGAATGGTAACTCACAGAGCGCTTACTCTGGCAAGCTGAAGAAATGTTGAGGTAAAATATCTTCTTTTTTACCTAGAGATGTTGATACAATATTCTCTAGTAAGTTTTTTACAGATGTGCTGTCTCAATTCAAGTGATTTAGCATTTGGGTAACATGTCCCCTTTAATACAGATAATTTTGATGTCCCTTTCATTAAAAGGTTTTATAAAGGGCCATAATCAAATACACAACATCATAAGGAGGAATCACCCCCTTGTACAAAATGATTCAATCATAGGCAATTTAGTGCCGGCCTTACCTAAATTTGTTTCTAAATAGGTCAGAAATCTGAAATTGATTTGGACCTCCAGTGAAATTAAGATATAATACAAACATATAAAGATAAGGATTTATAGGATGTAAATGGTTTTATATCTTTGCTATACATGTAGGGCATATATATTTAATTATCCACATTGTTGTACTTTCATGAGTTTCAAAGTGTCATGATTTAGAAGAGGTAGGTATGTATTTATACATTTAAATCATAGTCAACTTTTCTTCTACTAAAGTATTGAATAATTTGTAAAAATAAAAATAAAATAAGATCTGCAGAGGCCTATGTAAAATAACGATTTAGAGAACTCTATATGTAACAAAAATATTTGCGTGTTATCTTACAGAAACTGATTTACTAAAGTGCGAGTTGGGAAAAAAACAGCGATGCTGGATAACAAAGGAATTAAAGAGATTTGTTTTGTTGGAGAATTTCCCAAAACTCTTTGTGAATCTAAGCCAGCCAATCTAAGCCAATTTTATGAAGCAGTCAATGCTGCTTACTCTACGCAAATCTTCAGGCTTGCCTAGGGTTGCCACCCCCTCCCTTAAAATACAGAACACTTATAAGTTACACATGCTGCAGGGTGTGCAGGGAGTAATATGAATAGTGCTGTTCCTCCCTGCACACCCTGCAGCATGTGTAACTCATAAGTGTCCAGGAAAACATGGCTGAGGTGGCAACCCTAGGCTTGCCAGAAACAAGAGTTAAGAAGCAGCGGTCATGAGACCGCTGCTTCTTAACTTGTCCGCCACCTCTGAGGTGGCGTACAGCAATCATCCCCGATCAGATACGATCGGGATAATTGACACCCCCTGCTAGCGGCCAATTGAAATGCTTGTGCAATGATACATGCAGACAAGAGTATGCTGTCGGCATTTAGTGTTGATGGGCAGACATGATCCGCTACAGCGAATCATATCCGTCCGACATTTAATAAATCGGCCCCATTATCTTATTTTAGCTATTTCATTATTAAAAAATTTACATATTAGTGAGAAAACTTGATTTTATAGTGAACTTACTTTCTGCTTTAAAATATCCACGGGTGTCTGGTGGGCTTTGAGCTTCTTGTTTTTCAGAAGTACTTTCTTCTTTAATTGCCAAGGTGAAGGGAGCATAGGATCATCGGAGAAATCACTCTCAAATAAAAAACTTTGTGACCAATTTCTCACCAAAGACACTCTAAAAAATAAATATAAAATATAATTTTTAAGAGATTTAAAAAATTATTTACAGAAGAATAAAAAAAACCCCATAGACAATGACTTGAAGGAAAGAGAAGGTGATAAAAATAAAATACTAATTTTACCTTAAAATGTCTGCCATTTTTCGCTGCTGTGGTAATGAACAGTGGTTCTCTATAGACAGTACAATAGGCATTTCAGATTTAATGAATGCATTACGGTCAATTGCTTCAATCACATCCTGCAAAATAATAAATACAATTGAGCTGAAACATGTGACAACTGCAAAATCAATACACGGCAATGGCCGCAATATCTGACTAATACAGTATACAGGTACAAATGCCCAAATCCGGAATTCCCAAATATTTTTTTTTCTTAAATGCTAACTTTTTAATTAATATGCAAATAATGGTCTATATTTATTTAAAACAACAAACATGGCCTTTTTGATTACAATGCTGTACTACCTTTTCTGATGATATATGTATGTATGTATGCAAAATTATTAAAAATTATATAAAACTATCTTTAGGTTGTATGTATAAGCTGTATAATGACATGTAAATATTGCCTAAATGACATAAGATATTGTTGTTTGCACTTCATTCCAAAATACAAACTATACTAAAATCTAATCCTTTTTCGGGCCCAAGCAGTTTGGATAAAGGGGTTTCTACCGGTATTCCATTCATGATATTTGCGATTAGGTTTTGATTTTGGGTGTTAAAGAAATTTACAGATATGCCAATTACGTATTTCCAGACACTGGGGTTAAATCTTTTTTTCCCCCCAAATAAACATAGATCCAACTACACTTTATTTTTCTATGTCACAAACAACTAATTCACATACCTTAAAGGGTATTTTTGTTGTTAGTGTATGACCATGATATATAATAGGCATTCCATCATCTCCATCCCAGCAATCTAATTCAACACTTCTGCAGCCTTGCAAGAGAACCTAAAAAAGTTTTACTTAATCAATTTCAAACATATGAAAGAATACTTATTCTTGCCAATATGTGATGCATGCTTTGTTTTCTAAAAATAACATAACTACGTAAACAGCCTAATATATTCAACACTAGTATCTAACTAGCATGATGAGACAGTGTTTCCTGTGGGGAAACTTTAAATTTAGAAACGTAGGTCAAGCTAACTTGTGTCAAAAATTGTACTCTATGAAGACCAATACACTGTCCCCAAACAAAGCTTAAGTACAGAAATGAAGAGGGGAAAAAAATAGAATTGTCCACACTGGCTTTTCAATGTATTACATTTTCCTGATTTTTTTTAAAATGTTACTACAACGTTAAAAAAAGTTTGAGCCAGTATAATATAATAATAATTTCGGTACGGATACTTGACTTTTACATAAATATATGTTTGACTTTTATAATAAAATGTACATTTTCCCTAACAATTATGTATACGGTGTGATGAGCATTATAAATATTATTATTGTCATTTTTCAGTACCTGACTATAAAGCTCAACGGACGATTCTCCTTTTAGTTGATGGCCAGGTAAAGGTAAGTGTTGTGGGAAGATTCTATGAAATAATAAGATAGTGGAAACTGAAGTTCTTCAACATTTATTTGAGACTCATCGTTTCTTGATGCAAAATTGTCTTTATCCATCAGATACCTAAAAAATAAGGAAAACAGTTGGTATGTAAGAGAATACAAAAAAAAAGAAAGAAAGAACTAGATCAATACAGCTCCATTATTATTACCTTGCAAAGCCTTCAAATGACATAAGACCTTGCTGACGCATACTGATGCTTGGTTCAAATTTCTATTAAAAAAATAATAACTGTTAGACCGCATTACAGAAGTTCCTACAAAATAATATTCAGGATATAGAAGTTTTCATTTTGAGTCAGAAGTTAAATATATAAATTAAAAAGTGAATTTGTGCATTTATATTAAGAATTGTTATTGTGGTCTGAAAAAAAATATTCTCTCTCTATAGAGGAGACACTATGGCTACATATAGCACTGAATATGAATTCAGAACTTAAAATAGAATAAAGGATGATCTAATAGCATGTATAAACTTGAATCATTTTATTTAAAAAATACAAAAAACAAACATTTTAAATTTTCTTAAATGAAGGGAAATTTACACTCAAGAAGCATACTCTTGCCTTCACGTAGTACTCAGGTATTAGTGGAGGAGATAGATTTGTCTGCAGCTGAAAAGTTTGCTACAATGCACAGATGAGAAATTAACCTTACCCAGCTCAGCACATCATATGTTACTTCAAGTGTTAAAGGGACATTAAACCCAATTTTTTTCTTT